>NC_136830.1:11970135-12173871 GCF_951394365.1 Tetrao urogallus | reverse complement strand
ATGTGTATATATATCGAGCCAACGCAGCTCTGAGATATATCGAGTTGCACTATGTTGGAAACGTGTCTCTAAAGTTTATTCTGAATGGTATGGATTGGGTGTTTGGAAAGCTTGCAGAATAAATTCTCTCATTTAATCCTGACCTCGGCAACAGAAAAAGAAAGGAACGTTTTAACTGGACATAAACACACCAGCCGGCTGCATGCAGGGGCTGTTTATTCCCCATTTTCCACACACGTGTGGTGCCCGAATTGCAGTGCCTGGGAAAGCTCCGGGCCGGGCACTGTGGGGGAACAGTGCTTGGGGAGAGGGGAAAAGGACTCACAAATCCGTGCTTGTCGGAGATGTTGTTAGTGAGCTTCAGCTTGTGAAAGGTGACGACTTTGGACATCCATTGTTCTCCAGTGGCCGGGCTGTCCGGGTGGATGTACATTCTCTTTGGCATTTCAGGGTCAGCTTTGCCTGCTACCATCCACCGGGAATTATGGAATTTGTATCTACAGTCGTCAGCCGCCACAATATCCATCAATAAAATGTACTTGGCCTTTTTATCCAGTCCAGTGCATCTCACTTTAAACGGAGGAAACATTCTCCTACGGGCAGAGAACGGGAGATAAAGAAAAGACGAGACGAAAGGGAAAAAAAAGAAAGAAAAAAAAAAAAAAAAAAGAAAGAAAGAAAAAAAAGAAGAAGAATCACAGCGTTGCAGTGAGCTCCTAAAGCTTGGTGGCCCTCAGTCCCTCAGAAGCAGAATCTGCCCCCGCCCCCAGTGCAAAGATTTCTCCAACGCTCCAAGTTGCAGGAGAACGCCGTCCCTCGGGTGGGACGCAGAACGTACCCCTGGTGGGCACACACCTCCGTTCCTAAACAGCAAAGTCTCGTTCAGCACTCCCGGATCTCTCATTATCTGTAGATATATTTCCCTCTGTTAAACAATAGGAGCAGATCGCGCTCCAATTAAAAATATTCCTCACTTCTACAACCGGCTCCGCCCGTTAGAGAGCGGGGGGGGGGGGGGGGGGGGGGGGGGGGGAGCTTCTGTAATTAATCAAAGAGGAGAGGAGCCCACGGTGAGAGCTGCGAGGTCCTGCTCACACCTCTGTGCAGAGGCTCCCTGAGAACCGCGCTCCCCTCCGCTCCCAAGTCCGGCTCCAAACTGCAACAGGATACCACAAATTTGCTGTTTATTATATCGAGCGGTTGGCATTCAGCAAGCCCAACTTAAAAGGAAACACATGACTTTGCAACACGTAAGAGCGCCTAACATTCGCCGAGGCTTTCGAGCAAAACTTTCTGCTACAATTAAGAGAGAAAACTTGGGGAAGGCAGCGAAGCGGGCCGGGCAGTTTGTTTTTTTCCCCGCTGCTCTAGGGGCTTTCTTTCCCTAAGCCCTCAGCCTGCAGCCCGGCGCTGTGCGGGGCTGAAGCCGCAGCACGGCGACCCGAGGCGGCTCTCAGGAGCGGTTTCTCCCCGGCCGCTCTCCCTGCAGACGGCACGCCGCTCGTTTGCTGCCTTCCCCAGGGCGTGCGTTACAAACACGGCCGAGAGCGAAGGGTTCGCTCGCTGCGTGGCATCACATCCACAGGCAGAGTTATAAACGAGCACAGACGTCGATTGGGAGCGAATATAGAGAGGGATTTCAGATGTGTAAACCTATAAAATGCCGAAATGCGCAGCGCGATACGCGCCGTGTGCGTTCATTCATTCGCACGTGAAGGTTATATAAATACATGGACACGCAGCGCGCTCCTGCAGGAGCTGCAAACCTTTCCTTACAGCAGCGCGGGTGCTTTTCGCCTCTTTTTCTGCATTTCCAGACGTAATTAGTCAGCAGAAATGCATGTCTGTATCACGGCAGAGACACAGGCACAAGCGAGGCAGCTGATAAACAGAATCTCCCTGCCCTCCTGCAGCTACCACCTCACCAGCAGAGATACGTCGCTACAAATATTTTTTGCTACATTTCCCCTTCTCTCCATGAAAGAAGAAATACCGCGTGCAGCAAGGCTGCAATCAGGCCGGCGCCTTTTCCAGCCCCAAATTATTTTCTTTCTGCTCCCAGAAAGTATTAAGCTGCTGAACCATGAAGAGCCCCTCTCGCCCCCTGCGCACGCACCGAGAGCGGCCGGTTCGCGGTTCAATAGTTGAGCCCTTTCCCCGGAGTGCGCTGCCCTCAGCGGGGCTTAGTAGTTGCCTCGCACTTTTCCTAATTCCTGATGAAATGAGCTCGATGGAGGCAGCGCCGGACAGAGCCTTGCTTCGGAGCAGGCTGCCGGTGCAAAGACCGAGGGGGGAGGGAGCCCCGAAAACCCAAGCACGACCCCCATCCCACACCTACCTTCCCGATTTGGTGATCACCATCTCCGTGCCTCTTTTATGGAATTGTTCCCAAAGCTCTTTGGCTTCCAGGTGCACTTTCGGGTCGTCTTCCACTTCTTCTTCTGGCTCCAGAGTTTTTAAAGGCCTCAGATGGGCTGCTGCCTGGTGGCCCAGGGAAGAAAAAGGGATAGCAGTCTCTGCAGCCCCTACTAGCTGATCCATAATGGGCTTAGCCAGGGCCCCGGGGAGGGAGAGGGCGGCCGCCCCGTTGGGGGGGCAAAGCCAGGGGCCGGGAAAAAAGGGGGGCTGATGTCCCAGCACGGCGCTCATGGCAAAGTCCGGTGCCCGGTGAGGTAAAAAAGGATGATAAGCCATGCTTGTCCCAGGGATCACTGGATCTCTCATCGGTATATTCATCCACTCCACTCCTCGATCTTCCTACTGCTGGAGTAGTCCTGGAGTGGTTTCTAACAGCACATCATGGAGAAGAAAAATTAAGATAATAACAATAACAACGAGAAAGCACCAAAAAGAAAAAAAAATAGGGTGGGGGAAACAAGCTCTAAACAGCACAGTACATGGGGGAGAGGCAGAACTTCTACAGCCTACAACTTCCCGAGCCGGGGCACATCCTCGGCCCCTCGGGACAGCAGGGTAACAGGATTGTTCATTATTCGTCTTGCTTTCTGTGTTGTTGTTCTCCCTCTGCGGCTCTTTTTCCCCGGGGTGTCCTTGCGCTTGAAAAGCAATGCCGAAGAAGGGAGAAAAAAATCCACCAGGTTCGCTGCGTGCTCCCGTTGCCGCGGAAGGGCTGGACAAAGCCGAGATCCTTTTTTTCCTCTTCTTCTTTTTTCTCGTGCTCTCAGTCCCTCTTTTCTTCCGTCGCGGAGGGTGGCGGCTGGAAGCCGGGCTCGCTTTTTGGGTCCGCTGTGTTCCCCCCCCTCCCCCCCACCCCTCCACCTTTCTCCGTTCGGGCAGGCTGCAGAGCAGAGGCTGGGGAGGGAGGGGAAAGCAGAGAGAAGCGAACAAACCCACCCCCCCTCGCCGAGCGGGGAAGGCTCCTCAGCAACCTTCAGGCAGCGGCAGCAGCAAAACTTGTAGGGAAATCTCGTTTCCGCCTCGCCTTCCCCACGCTCCGAGCAGGAGCTGGTCACAGTGCCCTGATTTCCATCAGGATCTCTTCTTTCTTTTACCCTCCTCCTATTTTTTTTTCCTTCCCCTTCTCTTTCTCTTTCACTCTGCCTTAAAAAAAAAAAAAAAAAAAAAAAAAAAAGTATATAAATAAATATAAAAGAAACAGAAAAAAAGAAAATAAATCTGAAAGAATGATACTCTTGTCTCCTCTCCAGCAACGCTCCAGCAAAGTAGAGAGGGAGGGAGAGAGTGGGAAAGAGAAGAAAAAGGAGAGAAGGGGGGGAGAAGAGAGAAGAGAAGGAGAGAGGAGAGGGAGAGAAGGAGCCTCTCAGCTCTGAGAATTCCCTGTGAGTCTGTGCTCTGCGTGCACCAGATTGTATGGATGTGTTGTGGGTTACAAGGGAGCTGGAGCCTCCTTGATTGGCTCTTTGACGCTTTCGGACCAATTGTGTGGCTCCATAGGCGTGGTTTTGACAGGTCGAGTGGAAGGGGGACAGAGCCGAGTTATAAAAAGAAGGTGTCGGAAACTGTAACGCTGCAGCAAAGCATCACTAGTACTCCGTGCCGTGTGAATATGTCAACATGATCAGAGGGGAGGGAGCAGGCGGCACCGGGCCGGGCGGCCGGGAGCCGCCTCTAGGGGGGGTTCTCGGGGCCGCCTCGCCCCCCGCCCGGCCCCTCCGTGCCCGGATTGCGGCCCCGGCCCTGGCGAGATGGCAGCTGGGCGCTGCCGGCGCTCGGTAGGAGCTCCCGCCGCTGCGGTTCCCGGCAGAGCTAGAGAGGCGGCGGGGGCGGATCGGGTGGGGGGGTGGGGAATGGAGGCGGCCTCCAGGCAGGGTGAACAGGGGGTCCAGCCCCGGGTGCCCCCACCACACCTCAGCCACACCGAGCGGAGGTCTGGCTCGGCCCGTGGGGGTGGCCGGTGGGGGAAGGCGGCCGCGGGAACCTCGGTGTGCTCCCCCACCAAGCTCCCCCAGAGCCCCGGGGCTTCGGAGCCCCTCGGGCCGCACACCCGTCCCCACTGCGTCGCTCCTTTCGCCGGTTCCCGCTGCCCCTCCGCCGCCGACTCGGTGCCCTTCCCCCCCCCCGCCCCTCCGGAAAGTCGCTGCCTTTTAATGCAGAAAACAGCTCCAGGCCTGACCTCGGGCCGTTCCCATCCCGACCCCCCCCGTATCCGGGACCGAGACCAGGGGGTGGGAAGCGGTTCGGGGGAGGCTCGGCTGTGCGCCTCGGCCCGGCTCGCGAGGTGATGGCTGCGGGCAGCCGGGGGCCGCGCTCCGCTCAGCCCCAGCCCGGCGGCTGCTGATCGCCTGCGGACGATAAAGCACCTTCCCCCCCCACCATCCCCAACTGGGAGGGGCTAAAAAATTTAAAAAAATAAAATAGGACTTGAAATATATGTAAAAAATAAAACATTAAAAGGGGGTTATTTCTTTCTATGCAGATGGGAGGAGTGCGGCCGCTCGGCTGGCCCCGGCGCCGAGAGGGTTAACGCTCCCACACCCCTCCTCTTCCATGAGGTGCACGGGGAGGAGACGGGAAGTGCGGCTTTCCCCGCGGCCGGGCCGCGGTGCGGGGCAGCGGCGGGCGGGGGGCCCAGGCCCGATCCCCCCTCTCGATCCCTCTCCCCGCGGGGCAGCCCCACGCGTGGGTTCCCGTCTGCCCCGATCCGCCTGCCGAGTTTCTGGGGAAACGTGTTCCCGGGGCGGGGAGTGGGGGGTGGGTGACAGTGCGGGGCCAGCGAGTCGGGGCTCGTGCGAGTGTCGGCGTGTGCGGGGAGTGCGCGTCCGTGGGCGCGCGTCTGCGGGTGGTCGTGCGTGTCGGGTGGGGGCGTGGGTGCGCAGGACACGCGCGTTTCGGGCGGTGCCAGGAGGTGCCTGATCTCCCCGCTCCCCACGTCGTGCCTTAAAAGAGGGGTTGATAATCCTACGGGAGGGGAGCGGGGAGAGCTGCCTGCGCGCAGATGGGAGCGGAACCTCTAAAGTGATTAGCTCTTCTAGCATTGCATTTTTGACGCACATGGTTAAGAGCGCTTGGCGCCAGCTTGGTGAAGTCCCTGTAGTAACCAGCGTCTAGGATCGCTTTGCATTCACCAAAATATCTCCCCTTCGGTCGGGGGTGGGGGTGGAAAGGAGAAGGGAGGAGGAGGGAGGAAAGGAAGCGGGAGTAATGCATTCAAAGAAGATGTAGGGAAAAGACAAGGGCAGGGGTGGGGGGGGAAGCGTGATGTATTTCAAGGAACCGAGAGCTTAGCTGCCCGCGCAGCGCTCGCCTCGGCTGCGGAGCGGAGGGAGCGAGAATTCTCGAGCGCTCTGCTCGGAACCAGGGCCTGGGCTCCTGCCTGCAGCCGCAACGGGAACCCCGGAACCTTCCCCTTGCGGAACCCACAACAAACGCCCGAATAAGCTGTTGTATGTTGGCAGAACGGCTCGGAGAAACTTGGCCGCAATTTGCCCCAAGCAGGCCGCAGCTGTTTGCCAGGGACCGGGAGGTGCCCTCGGGCTCTCGCAGGACAAGCGCAGCCGCTCCCAGAGCCGCCTCGCCCCGCTCCCCGCGCCCGCCCCGCCGGTACGCGCCCTCGGGGCCGCGGTGGAGGCCGGAGCCGTTGGTGCCCTCCGCGCCCGCCCCGCACTTTGCGCAGAGCTCGGCGGCCCGCGGAGGGAAATGAAGCGTTCTCTGCTTATGATTTCCAATGTCAGCGTCTGGCTGATGGCGTGCAAACTTCCGCCAGTTCCGAGTGACCTCCCCGACGAAGCCCCCTGGAGACTCGTATTATGAAGGGAGGCTGCACTAATCTAAGATCAAAAGCGGGAAGGTGCGAACAGTCTTTGTCTCCCTTCGGCCGCCTCGTTCCCCCTCCTGTGTGTGATAAATCTACCCTGGCGCCGACTGCGTGCTGGATGATTAATTTGCAAGCAAACAAAAGGGGACCTGATGGCCAGCCATCTTAGTTAAATATTGGCCAGTGGTTCCAGCTACTTGTTAGCCGCCTCTTTCCCAGAAATAAATAAATAAGCGACGCGCGGAAATAAATAAATAAGGAAGCCAGCAAAAACGAAGAGCGAGAGGGGAGGAAAGAGAGCAAGGAAAAAAAAAAAAAAAAAAAAAAGAAAGATCAGAGCGAAGGGCCGGGAGCAGAGCGGAGGTGGGAACGGGGCTGTGGCGGGGGGAGGCCGGGTGATAGCACGCCGAGATAGCCGCCTGCCCCCGGCCCGTCTGCAGGCCGCGCTGCGCCAAGGCCGACACTATCTTGGCGCTTCAAAGAGCTCTGAAAGGTCCCCGCTGGCTCCCCGGCCCGCGGCTCTCTAATCTCGGAGCGCAGGAGCCAAAGGCCGGGGCGGGGGGAGCGGCTCGTCGGGTCCGCAGCACCCCTGGCCACTTCCCGAGCCAGAAACATCGCTGCTTTTTCCCTGGTTCGATTCAGGCCGGAGGGAAAGCAGAGCAGTCCTGGTTGCTGAGCGGCTGCGAGAGCTCCGCTTGCTCAGATTTCGCCCTCCTAAGCAACTTTTTAGCGTTTGCACGAGGGATCGGGGCGTGCGGTAAGCCTCTCCTGGTAGCCCGAAGAGCCAGCTGGAGGGAGAAGGCAGGAGGAAAAGAATGGCAGCGCGACTGCGGAGCCCACACGTCCTCTCCCAAGCCTGCGGGAGCCGCTCCGAGGCGTGTGTGCGTGCTGTGAGCACCGTATGCGTGCAGGGGAGGCTCCGTGGGTGTGCGCGCCCCGGGGAGGGGGGGCCGTGAGCTGAGTGCACCGCAAATCCGTGATCCAGCAGCGAAAGCCGGGGAGTCTCCTTGCACCCCTGTGTGCAGGGCTGACAAAGGTGCTCGTGGGTGCTGTGCAGGAGGGAGTGGGGCCAGCACGCACCGCAGCCCCACACACCGCACCGCGGGGACTTCCGTCCTCTCGATGCGTTTCCTTGTGGCACTGCAGGTCCGAGCATCCCTCTCCTCCCAGGCACCTCCATCTCCTCCAGCCGCAACCTCCGCTCGGCCCCCAGCCCTCGGAAAGCAACACGCAGCCGCGGCCGGTCTATGTTTATCCCAAATAAAATGCAGTGGGCTCGTTTACTTTGGCAGCTTTGCCGTAAATACTCGGGGGGGGGCGGCGATGACGCGCTGATTCTGAGCGCTGTTCCTCCAGAGAAAGGTGTCAGGAGCCGGGGCCGGTGCTGGCGCTGCTCCGTCCCAGAGCGGCACTGCAGGCCTCGGGCACAATGAAATGGGTCCCTATAGGGCGAGTCTGTACACTCAGACCTCATGAACTGCTGCGGGGGAGGGAAGGGGGTCACCGCGGCAGCTCCTTGCCTTCCCTTCCGCAGAGCTCTTCCTGCAGTCGCCGGCTGAATTTTAGCTAAAGCCTGACCTGAACGCTCTGCAAAATAACCTGCCCGGGTCCAGAGGAGTATGGTGAGGGATTAGAAATACAATCTGGAAAAAAAAACCGACAACAATAAAATACAATCCGATGCACATTTCTCTTTGGCCAGGCCACCGGTCCTCTTTCTTGGGACTTACAGGACTGGACGGAGCTGGAGATACTTTTACATACACCTCCTCGGGGCACCAGAAAAAAACACAAGTGAAGAGCGTGGTTGGAGAAAGGTTCTCATCCTCCAGCCGTGTCCGGGGTGTGTCCCCGCAGGAAAGGCTGCAGTGTCCCGGCACGGCCCGGCACAGCGTGGCACGGCCCGGCCCGGCTCGGCACACGGCCTGGCTCCTGTTCACTGCCAAATCAACAGCCAGCAGGGACACCAGGGTGCTGTATAATTTTGAAGCCCTCCCAAACACCATAACCACTCACATCCCTGCAGCAAGACCCGCTGTCACTTGGTCCCCATCTCCAAACAGCTCAGACGCTCTCCAGCCCCATCCATTTTACCTCGAATGGGAGAAGAAAACCAGAGGGCACTCAGAGGCGAATCCCCACCCCAGAGCACTCCCCCACCTTCGAGCCCGGGCTGCCCTTTCCCCCAGCCTTGATCCTGCAGTGTGCTCTTAGCGGAGGTGCAATTAAAGCCCTGCTCCCTCTCCCTCCCCTCCCCGCCGACCCTTCTGCTTCCACCACCGCTGGCTAAGCAGAAATTCTAAATAGAGTTCGCTATTTGGATAAAGATTTTTTATTTTTTTTTTAATAACCAGGCATATACATACAGTTTGCCGCTCAGGAAGTAGAACTAATTGTCGTTTCCTACAGTCAAACAGATCTATCTTTTCAATGCTGTCTTTGTGTGTCTGCATGCGAGAGAGAAAGAGGGAACGAGTGGATACGTTTATTCAATTATTTAAACGCACAAACAACACAACAACAATCCCGAGGAGGGACGAGCCTTCCCGAAGGAGCCCTCCAGCTCTCCAGATGCGGCATTCCCCCCTCACCCCCGCCCGCTCCCTGCAGACCCAGTAGAACAAGGCACCCGGCGAGAGAAACCGATTTTATCTGCTTTGACCATCGGCCGTGTTCTTTAACAACCCAGCCCCGGCGCTGGAACCTTGCCCACCTCCCCCGGGGTCTGATCCGACCCTCCGCCCCTCGGTCACCCCCGAGGCACCGGCGGGCGCCGGCTGCAGAGGAGCACGGAGGGAAACCGGGAGCCTCCGGCACCGGCGCTGCCACACTTCGCTCCCATTTTCTTCGAGATGCCACGGAGCCACCAGGCGATCGATTGATACCTCGGCCCGGGGGAGAAAGGGGGGGAGGGGGGTGGGAGAACCAGCTGTTGCAAAAGGACATGGTAAATCTAATAGGGGCTACTGTCAATAGAGAAATGACAGAGAAGAAGAATTGGCTTCTTAAGGTCTGCTGAACTAACACTCATCATGTAGCCGCGGACACGTATTCTCAATCGGATCCTGGTATCCATTACTATTTTCCTTACTAGGTTTCAATTAAAGAGAGATCTAACCCCTCTTCCCCCCCCCTCCCCGCACGCCCCCCGGCAGGAGATAAATGACAGAAGAGGGGAGGCATCGGACACGTCCTGTCTGCACGCCACGTTTGTCACAAAAGCCGAGCTGCCGCCGTGCCCCAGCCAATTCCCCCGGCCGGCCAGGGCTCGCTCCCTGCGGTGATCGCGGTGCGACGGACCCAAGAGTCGCTCTTCTCGCCGTCTAACTCCGCTCCTCATTTTCCTTTTTTTCTTTTCCCATTTTGTTTAACCCCTCTCGTCTCCTGACGGACGGAGAAGCTCCGAGCGGGGTGGCTGCGGGTGGCTGCTCTCGCAGGGGACCTTCGGGGTGACACCGCGGCAGTAACCGCGTGTCACTTGTTCCCTCTCGAGTGACGTTAAAAGCGCAAACTTCGCGGCACCGAAAACACACACACACACAAAACAATTTAAAAATCTGCCGATTTTCTAGGGGAGGAGGGAAGAGCTTCATTTATTTTCAGTGCCCAACTGAGGGGCTTTGGAGGCACTTGGAAACAGTTTTTCTTCCTCTGTCTGACCTCAGGTAGCCCCGAAGCCTCAGCGCATCCATCAGGGGGCTGCAAAAGGCACCGAAATGCGCCAGCCCGGCCCTGGGAAACTTAGAGATGGCAGAGAATTTCCCCGCACAACTTAGTCACTGCGGCCAGCCTAAAGGTGACATCCGACGTGCAGGGGAGGGAGGGAGAAGGAGCTGCGAGCTGCGTCCCAGCGGCGCTCCAAAAGGTGATACTGGACGAGGAAAGTCCTCTCATGCTCCCCCATCTCTTTCCGGATCTCAGTGCTGCGAGAGGACAAATCCCTGGGGCCAGCAGCCCGATCCCAGCACCTCGCTGCCTTCGGGGCTTCGGGCAGTCCCACTGGCAGCCCAGTCACTTCTGCACGTCGGGGAAAAGCTCATTTCTCTGCAGACACAGGGATGGGACCCAGAAAAACCCTCCAGAGATGTTCTCCGTGAGGAGCAGAACTAGCTGGGAACGTTTTTTATAAAAGGGCTCTTCTCCGTCTTTAGGGCGTGGGAGGTTCTTTGCAGCTCCGTTTTATTTCAGTTTAGAATTTTGAACAAACTTTGGATTGATTTCCAGAAGGCGCAAATGCTCACACATGGGAAAAGTGAATAAACCGGTCCTTCGAGGTCACCCGGGAGGGGGAGACGAGATCTGTACCCCCTTCCAAAATAAAATAAAATAAAAGTAACAGGAGGGGAAAGATCTCATGCTTTTGTAGTTTAAAACTACTTGGAATGATTTGCTTTTAATGGCACACTTGGCTGCAGGAAAGAGCGGCTCTGCTTTCGATCTCGCGCTCGCTCCTCGCTTTCCTGTAGGTGTGTGCGGACATACGTGTGCTTTGCAGCCCCCACCTGACGGCTCTCCCCGTCACCCCACCCTCCCCGAACCCGCAGCACATCGCAGGCCACGCTCTCCCGCCGCTGTGTCTTCTGCCGGGATCCAGAAGCACAGGCACAGCCGACTCCTACACCGGCGTTTCTCCGGAGCAGCGGGGGTGTTGTGAACACTTATTAAACCCAGATGATCCGAGAGTTGGGGCATACGGAAAAGATTTCCAATTAAAGCCGAGAGCAGCCAGTTTCGTGTCGCAGGTGTAAAAAATATTTGTGCAACTCTCGCTCCTCATCCCGAAGCGGATCCTTCCCCCTGCTGGATCCCTCAGGGAGGAGAAGGGAAGGGGTCGTTTCTCGTTCCGGGCCCCACTCGCCTCTCGCCGGGCTCCCCACTTCGCTCGGTGCGCACTCGGGCGGCTCTGTGCCTCCAGCCCCCAGCCCCGAACATCCTCCCCTCCGCTCACCTGTTGCTGCAGCCGCTTCCGTAAAGGCAGGAACTAAAAGGAAATACAATAGCTCCGGTCTCGGAAAGCGGCGGCGGTGTAAAGTGTTGCGGTAACACGGGAGGTGGGGTGGGACGGCACGCGGGGACAGTGGGCATCACTGCGGACTGCTGGCTACGCATTCCCGCTTGGAAGAACTGCTTTCTCACAACTTTGATGCCGGATTTAGGGGGATCTGGGAGCCCACATGTAACTGGGAGTTTGTTTCCCAGATCGCCGAGAGCGTTCGGGTTCATGAAGAACCTCGGGGGCCGTGGGAGCGGACCCCAAACTGCTCCTGACTCGTTAGCGAGACCGGGCACGCTCGCTTTGGAAGTTCCAGTTTAAATAACGGAGAAAGCATTCACGTATGCTTTACCCACGCTTTCTTTGAATACCATTAGGACAATTGTCTCGATCCGAGGTCAGGGAAAAATCCTGTTCGGTGGAGACAAGAGGCCGACAGGGTGGCAGGGTGGCTTTGGGAGCGAATCGGTGGGAGCGCCGTGCTGGCAGCTCACCTCCCGCAAAGCACGGGTGCGGTTGGTGCCTGCCGCCGCTCTCGGAGCCGCTCGCCCTGCCCCGGGGCAGGTTACGGGAGGCACAGCCCGCACAGCCCCTGACCGTCCATCCCCGGCAGCGAAGTGAGCAGAGCGGATTGCGAAAGATTGCGCACACAGGGATGTGGAGGGGGGTCGAGAGAGGGGGTGGAAGGAAGAAAACAGAAGAAAAGCCCGTCCCAAAGAGCTGAAGTGGGCAGAGTATTACATGTACAAACATCCAAACAAGATTGGAGCGGTACAAAGCGTCGGAAAATCCAGAGCAGCCACATAAAAAGAAAAGTTAAGTAGGAAGTGGTGTAAAAGCGTTGTCGTTTATTTCGCCTTCCCTTCCAGATGTTCTGCATAAAGCTCTATCTGCAGGGAGGAGGGAGCTCTCCCGGCAGAACCGAGCTGATGGAGCGGGTGCCGGGGGCTGCCCGGGGCTGCTCGGAGCTGCGGCCACCGGATGGCGCAGCCACCGCCCGCTGTCACCTGCGGGACCCGCGTTCACCTGCTGGTGGCCCTGGGCCCTCCCGAGTGCTGTCGGGGTAGCAGAGGTTGGTGCGGGCACGGCGCAGCACCGGCACGGCCCCGGCGTTTTTGCACCGGGTTACGGGACCGAGGGACTCGGGGAGTTCAGCTGCGGGCTATAGGAGTTTGGCCGTCAGGCTCTGCTGCTTAGGACAGGGAGGAAACCCCTGAGCTCCGAAGCTCGTCTCGAGGGAGTAATAACGCGCTGGGGAGAGAGAAGCGCGGAGAAGGGTTTAAAGGCTGGAAAGAGGAAGATCGAGCTTTCTGGAACAGCTGTGCTGAAAGTATCAGGCAGAGCCCCTTGAACTTAGGGCTGGAGGGAGGTGGGTGAGAACTAATATCTCAGGTGACATAAGAAGGGAGCAAACATCCTGCCAAAACTGCGTCTCGTCCTGCGCCGCCCCCCTCCCCCTAAATACAGCGTCCACCCCCCGTCAATTCTCAAGCAAATAAATCCAAAGGCAGGTCTCGCTGTCACCGGCCAGCAAGAAAAAATTAAAAACTCGCTTTTCATGAGCGCTGCCCGCCCTGGCAAGAGCAGGGAAGCAGCCCAGAGCCCCGGACAGGTGCCTTCAGGTGCGCTCCTTCCCTCGCTAACGAATCTGCAATCCCAGCCCGTCAGAAAGCGCTAAGGACAGTAGCAGAGTTTAAGCCCAGAGAAAAGCCCGTTTGCTGCTTTATTAGCGTTGAGTCTACTCTAATTACGAGAAATCGCTGCTCTCGGTCCGAAACGACGTGTTGTCTTGTGCTTGTAAAATACATTTCAAATAACTCTTCTCTGTCTATAAAATACAGTGGGCGGAATATAAATAAACCGCTGTCCATTTGTTTAATGCTATTTTAGCCAAATTGACTGGCCGGATTGGAATTCGACATAAAAGCTTTAAGTTTGCAAAACATCCGCACTGCAACGTCTGGGAGACAGGGCTCGCTCTGCAGCGCGATGGGCACGTTAACTGCATTAAAACCTCTCCATACATTTTCTAGCTTTTGCTTTTCTTTCCCTTTCGCAGCACATCCACCCGCTCTCCCCGCCTCCGGGCGCCCGCGCCTGTTTTTCTCCAAATGAAGTATTTTACGTGATCGATGGAAGGAGTCATTTGGCCCATAATTAGGTCAATAAAATCAATGTTTATTCCTCGGATGGCCTGAAAGCTAATAAATTCCTCTTTTATATTCGCCTCCCTCCGAAGATTAGAAACGAGCTGCCCGGCCCCAGCGTCGCAGCGAAGCTCGGAGCGACCGTCGCCCCGCACCCGGTGGCCTCAGGAACCCCCCCGAAGGCTGAGCCCTTTCTGCACCAACCCACTCCACCCCGGTGCTGTTTGTTTTCCAGCTCGGGACGTTTCACAGCGAATTCAGATTCGCTCTAAATCCCCTCCAACGCGCGCTCACCGCCTGTCTCGCAGATCACTTCATTTCACTTGATTCCCTTTGGAGTTCCTAAGAAAAAAAAAAAAAAAAAAAAAAAAAAGAAGAGAGAGAAGGAGCGAGGCTTTTCACGAACACCAAAGGGATGTTTGGAGACGACTTGGAGAAATCCTATTAGAGATCGGGAAAGCGAGGCTTTTTAAAAAAGGTGGAAAAAGGAAAGCCACATTTTTTTTTTTTATTATTTTGAACTCAGTAACAGCGAGGGAAAAGCACCCCGGTCCTAATCAGATCAATATAGAGACACACAAATCTTTGCAAAGGTTCAGCAGTTTACAGTGGGTTCCAGACCTTTGACATACATTGCGGATTAATTGGGCACTGTTAAGGGGGGGCGGGGCGGGGGTGAGGATGGGGGTGGGGAGGTGGGATTCCAGTTAATTAGTCGAGAAATGAATAAAAACTAAACATTATCGGAATTGTCTGCGGGTCCCGGTTTGTTAGTGGGGATTTGGGGATCAGCTTTTGTGCGCCGTAAATTGGATCTGAGTAGCGTGGTGCTGTCTTACACTGCCGTTTTGTGAACTGGCGACAGCTCGAGTCCATGGGAAAACTTAAAGGGAACCTGGGGCCGGTCACGGAGCCTCATTATCTCATGTCGGATACCATCTTTAGAGGAGAGCGTGTAATCAGCGGTGGCACACCACCAGCCCCTCGCAACCTGCGCGAAGCCCACCTCCTTCAGCACACGCCCCGCGGTCGGGAGATGCCGGTCCCGGACCCAAATGCAAAGAAACTGACCCTAGCCCGATGGGGGGAGGCCGCGCTCCGAGCTGGGAGGCCGAGAGCCCCCCTGCAGCCTCCCCCGTGCTCGTAGCTAAAGGTTCGGTCTCCGCGTCGCCCCCTCGGCTGACCCCCGCCCCGCATTCTTGGACGGGGAGGACAGGCGGCGGCTGCTGAACGGCCGCGTTCTGCCAGTCGGTGCCCCCCTGGGTGGGGGTTAGCGGGGCCCTGCCGGGCTGTCAGCTCCGCTGGAAGGAGGCAGACGGGGAGTTTCCCTTCGCACTCAGCAAGGTGAATTCCCAAGCAGCCGCCCGCCCTCCGCAGCCTGCCCCGAAGGTTCTCGGTTGGCGGGAAAGGGAAAGAAAGGGAAAAAAAAAAACAACAAAAAGAGATTGAAAGGAACGGGAGAACATGGGGAGCAGCTTCCCTCGGCCGCCGAGGTGGATTCTTTACGGGGGAAACACCTCGAGCACTGAGCCGAAAGTACCCCCGGCACCCCTTCCCTCCGGCCGCACATCCTCCCACCCCCCGGAGCGTTGCCGGGGAGCAGAGAGGGGGAGCCCTCAGCCCACGGGAACTCCCCCGGCTGGGTCTCCCAGCTTACAATTGGTGCTGGGACAACCGAGAGGACGGACGGACGGGATCGACAAAGCCTCCGCTTCCCGTTTCCGCAGCTTTTTGGTGGGGAAGAGAGCGGAACGCATCCACTCCGTGCCCCAGAGATCCGCCGCCTTCCCAGGGCTCTGCTGTCGGGCCGGAGCCACCCGCGGGGCCGAGGACACCCAGGGCAGCCGCGCGGCCGGCCGGGCAACAGCTCGCCCCGGGCCGGTAATTGGGCGGGCTTAAAATCAACCCCGTTAACAAGCCTGCTGTCCTCCTCACCCCACCCCCGCGTGTGAAACATTGTCATTAGGCGTCTAATATCTCCGGCGCTTCCAGGGGGGAATGGGAAGAGGTTGCTTGGGGAAAATAAAAAAGAAAAAGAAACAAAAAAAAAACTCCTCAACGACAATAGAAAGTGTGTGAACTCCCAGCGCCCGTATGCACAGCACAATGCAAAGCGGGTTAATATCAGTTAGCAGTTCTGCAGTGACCTGTAAAGTTGCCTCTTTGGAAAGATTCTTGATGTATTACTTAACATGGCTACACAGTTATCTGTCTCGGCATTAATGCGTCCATTAAATCACTGTTGAGTAGCATCAACCTACTCCCGAGTCTTTCCGTCCCCTGGGAATATGGTTTCTAAACAGGATCAAACATGTGATGCTGACAAGTCATGAGATAAGTTATAATTAATTAGAGTTTGCTACATCCACAGAATGGGTACTTGGGAGAGTGGGGCCGGACTGGGCCATTAAGGACCTCAGCCAGGAGGGAAGATCTATAATATCGAGTTGGGAAACAGAAGAAGTAATAATCAAAGGTGGCCGAAGAAAACTGCAAACCTTTAGCTTTCAGAACTCAGTCGAGATTAAAGTCGTTTTTGATGTGAAACACACCATCCCCTCCTTAATGAAAACCATGGAGAGATTGATGCTGAGGATGGCTTCTTAAAACAGGGCAGAAAGCCTCGCTCCAGATTGGAAGACAAAAATCCCCAGCCCGATTGGCAAAGGAAAGGCAGAAAGACCTGAGAAGAGAGACCTGCCTGCAAAAAAAACATGTCGAGGGGCTGTGACTCCCCTGACACCCACTTTTTCTTAGATGTCCCCATGCTGGAAGCTGCTGAGCCCTGGCAGATCAGCAGCTCCTACTGCCCTGGGTTGCGGCCAGCCTCCTGCCCTCCGGCCCTTTCTGCTGGGAATGACAGTTAAAAATCAAACTGCTAACAAGTGGATTTTGGTCTGAGCCACAACAGCCCTTATTTGCTTTGCTTTGACAAACAGTTGGAGCAGGGTGCTTTCAGGCTGGCTGTAAAAGCCCTGCTCCGAGGGGGAAGCAGAGAATGGAGGTTTTTCGGCATCTTTTCATGCCCCTCTCTGAGTCAAAGCAATGGCTGTGTTTATTTGCTTGCTCTCTGCAATAAATGATAGCCCTTCAGGTGAGAAGATGCTGGAAGGGTGGAATGACAGCACAGATTTACACCTGTCCTTACAGCTTACTCTGACAATCCCTATAGCCTACAGAAATGACCAGTGGTGCCGCACAGTCTGGGGAAGCCAGCAGGTTCACTCTGGTTTTTTTTTCGTTGATTCTTCTCCTTTTTTTTTTTTTTTTTTCTTTTTTCTTTTTCTTCTTTTCTTTTCCTCTCTTGATTCTTATTCCCTTTCCCCTTTTCCTTACAGCATGGAATGAAGTGGAGAGAGATCTTCCTGACAGTGACAGTCTCCCAGCTTCCCATTGCTTCAGAGGACAAACACCACAGCAGTTCCTGCAAGCCCCTTCTTGGCACTTGAGTTGTGATGAGTGCTCTGCAGCCACCACCCCACAGCATCCCCACTATACCTGTGTAGCTGCCAGCTTCCCCTAAACCTCAGCTGGCCCCTCCCAGCAAGAAGGCAGAGGGGAGATAACTCCCCTTATGTGCATCACACAGAGATCCCACCTTGATGACAGAGGCTGTCCAGATGCCTCTGGAATCTGTCTAGACCTGGCTGCCATCTTCATCTGCAGAGGGGACAAAGGCTGCATTCTGAATCTCTCCACCAAGAGCCTGTTGCCACCTCCTAGTGTCTGCTGAAAACCCTCCTCAAATCCAGCTCTCAAGTGTGGCGTCTGGTGGAGCCGGGGCCACTCAGCTCCGTGTTCATCACTCCTGGGTGAAGGGTTGGCTGCCACCACTCAGCCTGAGGGCAAAGGGGATGTAGTTGAAGGTCCTGTCCCCTTTAGAGAGAGGTGGAATGAATTTTGATAGCGCCTACCCCATACCATCTTTTGAGCAAGTGCACAGCCCAGCATCTCATCATCCAAACACTGCTGAGCAGTGTGTGTTCTCTTCCAGCCTGGGTACCTAAATGAGCCAGATACAAAGGTGGCATGGTGCTGCAGCATAGGATGAGCTCTCTCAATGGCACCCACATTCTCCAGGACATGAGATGCACTGACACAGGATGCCATGCAGAGTGTCTGCCAAGTCCTATCTGCCCTAACAGGTATCTGTACCTGAAGTTTGATAGGTGTTGTGTTCTGCTCGTGGTCTCCAGCTGCGATACCTTTGCCACTCCGCGCAGTTGAGCCAAAACCACCCATTCTCACTCTCTCATACACACACGCAAGAGAAATTTTCTCGTTTCCCCTCCACCCCCATGCCTCTTCTGGGGCCCATTCCAATGATGATTTCCCAATGACACAAAGTCAAGCAGTTTCAACAGAGAAGACTGGGAATGCCTGATGGGAGGACTCACCTCCCCGGGGGCTAGGAAAGTGTAGAAAACCTGTCCCAAGTGAAACAAGCATGGGGATTTGCAAACAGGTCCCTCTGCTCACGGCCACAGCCCTAAGCTCTGGGCTTGGATTATGGCCAGAGGCAAGCACTTGAGATTCCTCTAAAATCTTTGGGAACACCTAAGGGTTCGGCACTTCTGAAAATCTCTTTAGGCTTCTTCAGATGCCCAGAGAGAGATTTTGCAGCTTGCTTTCTCTTAAAAGCTGAGTTTCTATTCTCTGACCAGAGAAAAAGGTGTGCCTGCGGTGCATGTCGTTAATATACAGTAATCATGAGATAATCTCCTCCTCCACAGTAAGACTCTTCCTCCTCTTCCTCAGTGAAGAAAATGGATGAGGATATCAGGAAGAGAGTGGGGTGAAGGAGACGGAGTTAAACCCTCTGTAGCCTGGAAGGACCAGAGGGGACTCTCTGTGCATCGCCTTCTGGAAGCTGAGGCTTACTGGGAGGATTCTGTCAATGGAGACACTGCAGGAAGCAATGAGGCCAAGAATACCCTTCGGCAACTTTCAGAGAATGGTTTGGGAGGATTTTTGTTTTTCCATTACTTTTTTTTTTTTTTTTTTTTTTTTTTTTTTTTTGGATGCAGTTTTTGCTGGCTATGCACAACAAGCAAAACAAAGGTGAGAGCCAATGCTCAGATAATAGTGCAGAGGGCAGCAGAGCAGGGATGCGGCTGGTTTATAATCCGCAGCATGAATGCTTGGGCTCAGCAATCTGCACAGGACTCCTCTGTGGAGGAAAAGCCTCTCAGGGGAGAGGCAGAGACGTTCTTTGGAGTTGGTGGGATGAAGAAGATGATGGAAAAAAAATTCTATGTTGAGTTGTGCCTTTTCCAGCCACTCTGAAGGGCTGACATTCAAGGTCAGGAACAAGGATGGGGCTCTGAGCACCTGACTGAGCTGTAGATGTCCCTGTTCACTGCAGGGGTGTTAGACTAGATGGTCTTTAGGAGTCCCTTCCAATTTAAACAATTCTATGATTGTGTCCTGTGATTTAAAAGGAAACATACAGATTCATTACCACGCAGGGCTAGGCACTGCAGTCCATCCCCCTCTCCATGCAGGCATTTTCACAGCCATCACTGGCTGGAATTTTAGGCAGTGCATGCATTATGCCCGTGTTTGGAGATCTCGGAGCAACCACAAAACCAAGTTCAAGCTCTCATCCTTACATGTCATTGCTTTACACAGTGTGGATGCTGCCTCTTGGACAAACCCCATCCCCCCATGTGCTGGGATGACTAGAGGTGCTGGAGTTCATACCAGAGGTGTTTGCTGACAGCAGGCTTTGTTCAGTGAGAGATGCTTAGCGGGACAACCCACTCCCCACCTCCCTTCACCAAGGCCTGCATTTGGTTTCCTCCTGGTAGAGATGCACTTTTTCCCAATGTGGATTTCCCAGATGAGGCAGGAGCCTGTTCTGTCCTCCTGCCTGTGGTAGTGCTGCTCCCCACTGCAGAGCACCCACCGCACACCTGAGGCACGCCAGCAGTGCTATGTGTGCTGCATGTCCCCAAGGCACAGCCTGTCTGCATATATTCAATGGCTGAGAAATGTGGATGTGCTTTACCTAGGCATAGTTTCCCAGCATGGAAAAAGGTGTGCTAGGAAACCTCAGACATTTTATATGCCTAACCAAGACCTGCCATGATCAGATACTTTGTCCAAGCAAAGAAGACCTGGAGATGGAGCACATGGCTGGGAAACATCAGATTTGGAAGAAGCTGAGGACACTCGGAAGACACTTCTGAATGTGCAGTTTTTCTTGCATGACACACAGGGTCACTCTTGTCAACAAATACCCTATTTTAATATTTCATTAAATTTTCATGTTGTACTTCAAGTCCGTGATACAGGCACAGTCAACAAAGCTAAAAATCAATTAATAAGTCCCTAAGCTAATACCCAGCGAGAGAGAGAGAAACGCTCCCATCAATTTTGCCAGACTTCAGGTCAAGCCCTGAGTGTACAAAGATCAAAAGAGGCAGAGACGAGCATTGCGCACAGTCATTGGCGTCGAAGGGCTGTGTGAGGAGATGGGCACAAAATAACCCCCTGCCTTTCCAGTTGCCCTTTTTGCAGTGAAGCAGCCACTTTGTCGTAAAGAAAGGAAATGGTGAAAGAAGTTGTCTGTACTTTCCCCCGAAGTGACAGCTTTCCCAGGGGTGTGTGCGTGCCTTGCACACACACACATCTGAGTGCACACATCACTCCTGAGTTCCCGGGAGGATGAGTGACAGGCAAATTGCCTTGCAGCCCTCGCGCTTTGCACATTTCCCTTGCCAGGTCTGTGCTGAGAACAGGTGGCTTTCACACCTAGCACATACTTCTTCTGGCTGAGTGTTAGCAGTGAAATCAAATCCTTTCCTTTGACCTAGGAATTTTGATGGGAGAGGGAAGGGTGTCTTGTTTGAGGAGGTGTGGCACTTCTTTCCGCGGAAGCATTTATCATTTCTCTGCTGAAAAAGAGGCCAATAACCCATACCCCATGCCTGTTATTACTCTGTGAATTCAAAAGGTGTCTCATGTTTAATGAGCCCTTTAGCAACAATGCAGGTACCTCATCATTTACCATTTCGTGCTGACACCTTCCTTGATGCACAACACTCCTGAGTGGCACTTCTCAAAGAGGTTCCAACTCTGTGGGGTCTTGTATCTTTTCCTACAGCAGAGCATGGGAGGTCCTGAGGTGTGTGGCTTATGGCTTTACCTGGGAAAGAGTGACAGCACTGGATGGGCTGTGCTCCTCTCTGCTGTGTTTCCAGCACCAGGCACAGCACAGGAGGGGAGAAAGTGGCTTATGAGAGCAACATCTTGCTCTTCAGCTGGCAGGAGAGTGGTGGGATGGGGCAGCCCTGCTTCTTCCTGCCTGCTAGCACTGCGCTGCAGCCACATGGAGCGGGGACACCCCTGCTCAGCCCAGGCCTGACCCCAATGACTTTCCTCCCTCCTGAGATGAAGGAGAAGCCAAGGAGTGAATCACAGCTCTGACCTACAATTTGGAGCCTGCCTTTTTTCCCAGGGCTTTAAGGAAATCTCGTGTTAAATCCATAACTGAGTCCTAAGGGAGACAGGCAAAACATCCTCTGTCACAGCTGACCTCCTTTCTCTTTATCTGAGAAGATGTTTTTGAAGGAACTAAGCCAAAAACGCAGCTTAGGGAAGTGAGCAGCGTGGCTCTGCTGGGCAGGCACTTCCTCAGAACCATCCCCTATGCAAATCTTTGCCCCGTGACCAGCAGCCGCGCTGTGCGCCGTGCTCCCTCCTCCTGCTAGCCAGGTTTGTGCTAATACAGTCTGGCCACAAATCCATTAGCAATGGGCTTAAATGACAACAGCTGATTTTGACGCTCACACAGTAAATCTTCCATTTTCCCTTGGAGGATTTGGCAGCGCAATGTTGATTTTCTTTTCAAAACCTTGCCTGGCAAACGTTTCCCTATCTCATAGGGAAGCACAACGCTATGTAATTACAGGGGCCACAGTCTTTCATTCAAGTGCCTTAAGGACTTTGAAGCATGAAGAATTTTGACTCGGGGCCCCCTGAGGCAAGAACCCAAGGGTTACTTTGCCCAATTTACTTATGAGCAAACTGAGGCACAGCATAGAGGAACCTCTAATTTTTGCGAGTCTGTTCATTCAGTGTTCCTCGTTTTCCACACTCAGAACTCAAAAATGCCCTAAGGGTTTCAGTATTCAGGACTGCTGAGCAGCCAAATATTTGGCGGAAGGATTTTGCGGCACTCCAGAAAGTCAACTCCGTCATCTTCTAAACCACCCACTCAGAGAAAATCAGGGCATCCAAAACTGGTGGTTTGTTATGCTCCTCTGATAACAGGGCGTGCGATTGCCGAGCCCCAAATCCCAACCGTTCTGCACATTCAACGAAGAGATACCCAGAGGGGGAAATGAAAGCAGGTAATGTCTTCCCCCACTTCTGCCCCACAGCTCAGTGTGTAGGCAATGGGTGAGCAGAAGGCAGATGTTCCCAAACAGCTTCCTAAACATGGACCCTAGTGACACCCATAATGGTCCCTTCTGGGTGCTGTCTTCCATGTGAATCCTCAGACATCTGAGCAGAATAAGTAAGCATGCTTGAGCATGCTTGCTGTAATACCACCTTGGTCCCTCCTCCCCTGTCCTACTGCCATCAATTTTCACAAAAGTCTTAAGGAACTTCCATCCCTTGGTTAAATTTGACTGAAATCATCGCTTCTATTCAAACTGGGGGTAGGGGGTGGAAGGGCAGGGCAAAGGCACTTTGATCTCCTTCTCTTAGCAGCTGTCATAAGAAAAGGGACCAATAGTGCATTACCCACATGCAGCCAGAGAAGAAGTCACAAGAAAGAATCAGTCAAAGAAGGAAAGGAGATTCAGATATTCAAGGAACAGATTGCAGTGTTGACTTATGATTTTTCCTCCAGGATCTGATTGCAAAAGGCACAGTGCAAACACACAGTGAGAGACAATTTCCTGCAGTAGATATATTAAAATCTAAGCTGCTGAGACAGAAAGAGTGTGGGAGGGAAAATAGGAGGGTTAAAGAGAATTGAACTGACTCACCCTGGGTTACCTATCTGGTCAAGAGCAGAGACAGCGAGAAATAATCTGAGTCTGCACAGTGCCAGTGCAACGCTCTATCCTTCAGGCAGGTTTGCCATTACCCACTCCCTTTGCTTTGTTCCTATCACCAAGTGCAAGGACCACCTCATGTCAGTTAGGAAGGAGACAGAGGGCAGCAAGTGGAGAAATACCAAGACAAGATTGTTGCAGCCATCAGAGAATGCCAAACACGTCTGAGCGTAAAGAGTCTGTTTCCAGAAAAAAACCCAACACAGTGTCACATGTCCATGGGCATCGGCAGGGTCTGCTCCACCTCATCCATTTCTAGTGCTGGATAGAGAAGGGGGGAGCTGTAAGATCCACCAAGGCCATACTCCCATCAAGGGGGCACCTACACGTGATCCCAGGCCAGGGATTGGGATGTGTCGGGGAGGATGAGAGAGGAGTGATAAAAAGAGAGAATAATGCCAAAAGAGTGAGGTAGATTAACCACCGGGAGTACAGGAAGAGAGAGTGGAATCTGGCCCTACTCAAGGTGAATTAAAACTTCCTTGTCCCCACGACCCCCTGAAAGAGTTAACAAAATAGTATGAAAAGGAGAACAGAGATTCTAATTTATGGAGAGGTTCAAAGGGCTTTTGATAAAGCCCTTCAGTAAAGTCTCTGAAGGAAATTTTATAATCATGGGGTTGGGAGATAAAGCGCTGTCATAGATTAAAAACTTGTTGAGACAGAAAACAGAGGAGAAGGAAATAAATGGCAAATGACCAGCATGGAAATAATTTAGGAGAGGTGTCCCCAGGATGAATTTGGAAAGTGGTTAACTGTAAGCATGACTGTATGACTAACAGCAATTAGACCTGGTGGAATAATAAACAGAACTGTACCAACAACCCCAGCCCGCGTCCATTGCCTGCATGTGCTGCAGGGAAGAGTCCAATCGACACCAACCTGTCTGCCTTTTTTGATCACTTCAGGTGGAAAAAAAAAGTCCTTATTCCCATACATTCAGCAGAAAAGTGAGAAAAGAGGCGCCCCAATGACAGCCCTCAGTGCCCGCGCTCCCCCTGCACGCAGTCGGCCCAGCGGCGCTGGCAGGGAGAACCTGGCAGCGGGAAAGCGGAGGAGCAGGATTTTTTTTTGCTTTCGATTGCAATAAATTTTTCTGAGGTTCCCTCCCCCTCGCTTCACCGACCGCCTTTCAGGATCCTGTACAGGCCGTGACACACAGGAGCCAGCAATCACTGCATTTGTTTGGTAACTGAATTGTCTGGCCAAGCTGGGCCTGAGTTGAGAACACCTGCAAATGCCAGAGGGACCCAAGAGGGCGATGCATCGGGGGCTTCCTGCAGCCCCCGCCATTGCTGTCCATGGAAAAGCAGCAGTGAGGTGGTGAAACGCTGCAAACAGCCCTAATTGAGTCACGTGAGCTCAGAATAATTCGGAAACAAATGAACTTTTACGTATTTTAGTAGGCAAGGGCAAGGCTGGCTGCAGTTCCTACAGTGTGTAGTGGAGAGGTGGGCACCCAGCACTTGTGTCGCTGGGGGTCAGGGCAGCTGCTCCCAGCTCGGCGCTTTGAAAGACCCAGGCTGGGAGTGAGGAAGCAGTTGCACGCATCCTGTTTGCACAAGATGGCTGGGTGCCTGGCCCATCCAGCCCTTCTGCTGTTTCTTACACAGTGCACCCACGACGACGGCTCTTTTATGACAGAATGATTTCAGTGACCCTAAACACAACGTGCCTTACAGCTGTAATTCTGGGACTCCTAGAGCATGAATCATGTGATGCATGGAGCTGATAGTGAGAGCAGAGGCATTTGCTTCGTTTCCAGACAGAGGGACGGAGTCAGCCTCCATCCAGCCCAACCAGTGCTGCCACTGCTCCCGCACCGTCTCCCAGGTGCTGCGTCAGAGCAGGGCCAGCTCCCTGCTCTCTGCTTGCTATGAAAGCTGCAGGACGTCTGGGGAATCAAAGCGCGGTGCTGACGATGAGGCCTCGAGGCATTCCAGCCCATGGTCTGTTGCAAAATCTTATGACCTCGTGTGGGCAAGACCACAAAATTCACTTGTTTGGCTTCATTCTCAGACTCTCATCGCGTTTGATGAGGAGGGGAAAGGGAAAACAAGGAACAATGCAAAGAATCAGAAACATAAATTGTACCATGGAGGATGGATCTTGCAGGGAAGGCTATCTCACTGCCCATCCCTCCTGGTGGTGCTGCAGGGGATGCAGTGGCTGTGAGTTGTCACTGTGAGCAATGGCTGTGGGCTGGACTCAGGGTGGCCCTTGTGGGCTGCAGGGCACGAGGGAGCAAGAAGGGAGTGGGGGAGCAGATCAGGAAGGATCACTGCCACTGGGATCCCCCCTCAGCATCAGCCAGGGGTTTGTGGTGATGGGAGAAGCATACATCACTTCCTCTTATTTTCTTATTTCCTTATTTTCTTATTTTCCTTTTTTTTTTTTCTTTTTTCTTTTTTTTTCTTATTAATCTATTCATCAATCTACCTATTTTTGTTCTAATTTTTATATCACCACCCTTTTTCTCACTCCTTTCCAAACCTGCCAGGTTCAAACCCACCTATTCAGACCTTCCAGAACAAAAGCAGCTGAGGAGATCCTGGAACAGAGACGTGAGGACTAAGGACTGAGAACAGGGAGGATGTGCAAGCAGACACAGGTGCCTTCCCACAGGCCAGACAGTGCATTTCCACAAGGCCCAGCACCAAGAGGCATCCTTCCACTGACTTCAAAGAAACAATGCTGCCCAGGATCAAAGTCATTTTGCTCTAGCAAATACTCATGGCACTTTTTCATCCATGCCGGTGAGAAGCAGCACTGTCCTCACCACCTCCTGCTCCCTGATGCATCTCCAACACTTCATTTCTGTTTTATTTATGTAGCCTCACTCAAAAGGTCATGGGCACAAAAAAATACACCAATTTTACTATTTGTAGGTCATGAGATTTCACAGGTATGAGTGTCCTTTTATAGCGTATAAGCAAACAGCTAGGAACATATTTTGATTACCCTTTAAATCTTGCAATAAAGGTGTTAAAAGGAAAGAGTGTTTTTATGTGCCATGTCAGGGTGTAATCTACTCCATATCTCACACGCACGCTCTTCCAGCAGAGTGCAGTTGTTTCAAGTCTGCCTCCAATTTTTTTTTTTTTAAGCAGCACTTATATAACCAGCAGAGGAAAAGCAGAGAACCATATCTGTGAGAGGCTTTTTAAAGCAGCAGCTTGGCATTGTTGCTGTGCTGCCCCAAGGAGCTATGTGTGACGCTGCTCTTGCCTTCCCTTGGGAGGTGATAAGAAAGTTTGGGCTCCAGTTACCAACAGTGACTGTGAACTCCACAGATTGAGCCCTTGGCTAAAAACCCTAAGAAAATCTGGAAATCTAAAAATCTGAAAAGCTGCATGTTGCTTCCCATTGTCAGAGGCTCAGCTATGCTTTATGGGGTGGGAAGTGTGTTATCTTAGCACAGCACACAGCCCCATGCTCAGCCCCAAATACAGTGCAGGAGGAGAATTAGGAGCCTTCAGCCAGAATCAGAGGAGATGAAGCACTAAGCTCAGTGACAGAAAATGCTCAGGGGTTAAGTCTAGACCTGGTCTCCCTTTCACTGAGAGCTCTAGCAAAACTGGCATGATGAAACAGGATACTCCTTTTTCCTTTGGCTGTCTGCTGTGGAGTTAGGGAAGGACAGCCCCTAATCCTATTCCCACAAGGGAGACCCCCTCCTCAAGTCTGCCAACAGCCCCTTGTGCAACACAATTGCTGTGACTGCCAAATGACTCCTGGTGAGGTCATGCATTTGCATCCATCACATCCATCTCACCCGTTGCACCCAACCCACCCATTGCACCCGTCTCATTCATCTTGTCCTTCTCATCCATTGGCATTCAATCCATCCATCCAGTCCGCCTCAACCATTGCACCCATCCAATCCGTCTCATCCATCACACCCATCACCCTCATGTCATCCATTGCACCCATCCCATCCATCGCTCTCATCCATTCACTGCAGCTCTTAACAAAAGAGCCATTGGTAGACCTATAAGGGGATGCTTTTGTTCCCTCACAAGCCCAGCTTTATGTTCACAAAGCCACAACTTGGTTGCTGATCACTCCAAAAACAAACAACCGGCAACTCTCCTAAAACAGGAGAGCTCAAACAAATAATTATCACCTCTCCCTGCTTCTGGATACCAGCGGTGCAGAATGAACCTGCTGCTCCCTGCTTCTGTGTGGTCTCCCTTATAGACAGGCGTACATAAAGGACTAAGTCCCTGAAACTTAATGAGTTACTGCTCATTAGCTGAACCACATTAACTGTCTTGCGTGCGCACTCCCCATGGATAGTTGGAGCAAACTCTTTTCAGGAATGGGCCGGGACAGCATCTTCCAGCCTGAGTCTGAGACTGGTGTTAAGAGGTTAGAGAAAGGCACCTGGAAACCAAACTGCTTGTCACCAGGGCTAAACCACCAATGGGTCCAAAGAAAAAAAAGCACTAGAGGACTGGCGAGGCTGGAAATCACAGGGCAAGAGCATGCCAAGAGCATGCCCTCAGTTGGTTAATGCCAATAAGTGGTAGCTCACAGTGCCTAATTGCATGCAACTACCTGTCCGTGCTTTTTTATTCCGCGGGTGTGACGAGTTCCTCGAGATAGAGCCGATTGCAGCAGCTGCTCTCTGCTCCACTCATGCAGGGTGCCAAGCACTCAAAGGGAGCCCGGTGCAAAAAGAAGCAAACGAGCAAGCAGTTAAAACGCCCATTCTGAGAAAAGTTTATATACCTGCAGAACCACTGAAGGGTTTGCCTGCTCTGAAGGGAGGAAAACTGCTTTCCAGCTCTTTTGATTTGTCTATGTCGGAGTGCTGCTCATTGAGATGGCTTTCAAGCATTTTTTTAAGTGGATAAGAAGAGGAAATCCATGAGGGGGAAAGGGAAGGAGGAGTCAGAGAATCATAGAATCATAGAATGGCCTGGGTTGAAAAGGACCACAATGATCATCCAATTCCAACCCCCTGCTTTGTGCAGGGTCACCAACCAGCAGACCAGGCTGCCCAGAGCCACATCCAGCCTGGCCTTGAATGCCTGCAGGGATGGGGCATCCACAGCCTCCTTGGGCAACTTGTTCCAGTGCCTCACCACCCTCTGGGTGAAAAACTTCCTCCTCATATCCAACCTAAACCTCCCCTGTCTCAGTTTAAAACTATTCCCCCTTGTCCTATCACTGTCTGCCCTCACAAACAGCCATTCCCCCTCCTGTTTATATGCTCCCTTCAAGTTTTGGAAGGCCACAGTGAGGTCTCCCTGAAGCCTTCTCTTCTCCAAAAGCAGAGGTCTGCTCTGGGTGACTTCCCATTGGGGATGGGAAGAGCAGGTGCCCAGGCAGAGGTGAGCAGGCGGCAGGCTGCAGCGTGCCCGCGTGGCCCTGTGTCAGCAGCCCCGTAATTACACCTCTTTCCTGGACATGTGCACAAAGGCAGAGCTCCAGGCAGAAAGCTGCAGCGAACTGTGCGGTGGCATCGCTGTGCCAAACAAGATGCCTTAGTGCTGGAAAGTGTGAGAAATGAGCTGTACAAAGTGAAGCACTGAGCGCACGACCAATGCCCTCTCTGCTCACCTCGGGCTGTGTGTCCTCGTGAAGGAAACCCTGAACAGGTGAACATGGGGCTGAAGCCTCTCATGGGGATCTGAGACACGAGAGCCGACCCTTCAGACCATGCTTCTGCTCAGAGGATTCACTTTTACCACCAGACTTTCTCCACCAGCAAAACTTCTCCGAAACCTCTGGGCTACCCGGGTTTGGGTCTCTTGTCCACTGTAAAGTACTGCAGCTCTATTTCAGAGCTGGAAATTTCACCTGAAATCCAAGCAGACTTTATGATTCATTTATGTTGCAGCTCTTTTATTTTTAATAACTCCTGAGATCAACAAAGCAATGATGTTTTCAGAAAAGGTTTGTACAATCTGTCCAGATGTTCAAACACTGACGTAGAAATATTCCAAGAAAAGAAGGCCCTGCCTGCTGTCATTACAAGAAACACATTTACTATCATACTATTGACAGAAAACCCCCACTGGTGATCACTAGAAGTAAATATCAATTTTTATTTGTAGTTTTTCTGGGTCTTTCTGTAAGTCATCTGTCTAATGAACTCACCCCAAGCAATGCTTCCAACTGCTGCCACACTATCATTTATACTGCTGGACTCCTAATTTGATTTTCATTGGGGGAAGGGAAGAAGATGGAGGGACACTGACGGTTTTACTAAATTGCTTCACTTTGGATAATGTTCATCCTCTGGCCGCTTCAGATTTATATCTGCCACTCACAATTCCAGTTCCTTGCAAATCGAAGAAAGAAAAATATCCCAACGCAGGACTGAGGGATGTCAGACAGGGCTACAAGGCTAAGCAGAGCATCTCCTACACACTGGCAGCTCCATGCCATTCGAAAGGCACATTTCAGGGTGCAGCTACACCGCTGGCCTGGGGCAGAGCGCAGGGAAGGAGCAGGTTTCTCCCACTGCATCCCAGTGGGACAGGTCCTGCTGCAGGTGCTTGGCCGCGGGGCCCTTCCTCTTCATCAGCTCCTTTAGGGCTACCGGAGGGGACCCTAAGTCTCTTCTCCCCACGGCCTAACCATGGGGCTGTCCCACCCCGGGCAATGCTGGCTGGGATGGTGCTGAGCAGATACTGCGCTGCGCTCCAACTTTGGAGGAAAGGAGGAGAGAGAAAAACCCAACCAAGGTGCCATTAAAGTTAGTTGTTTTTACTGCTGGTTTAACAGTGTCTTGTAAATCTTTTTATGACCCAGGAACACCAGTGAGGCCTAAACTGCAGTGGGATGGGTGACAGAGGGAGGATGTAAGGAGCGCAGTGTCTGTTACCTCCCCTTCTGGCTCCTTTGGTGATGCGGGGTCCTGGGACATGACACTCAAACAGAGCCTTGGTAGCACAAAAGAGGACAGAATAAAGCCCCAAATAATCCACCCAGATCCTCCCTACCAACTCCAGCAGAAGCCTTGGCCAGGCCCACTGAATTTCGCTTCTGTTGAAACCCTGTGAAAAGGCTGCAGGAACTCACGTGTGTTCCTCACCACTGCTACCATGAGCACGGCGCAGGGACACCTTGATAAGGTCCCTGTAGAGCATGGAAAACCCCTTTGATCTGGTGTACTTGCGAGGAGAAAGCTAATCCCATGTTGTGATATAAGTACCAGATGCTTCTTGGAAGAATTACACTGGGGCATAGGGTTAATGCTTGAGCTTTTCTTTAAAGTGTCCTGTGGATTATTCCCTGATTAAAAGGATTGTTCTCCAAATGGCTGCAGTGTCAGCCTGACTGTTATTGTTGTTGTTGATGCATGGGGTGGGTGAAAGGACGGTGGGTGCAGGGTGTTGGGATTTATTTCAGCCCTCAATAACCTTTTGCCCCCCTCTGCCTGACCCCTCACAGCTCGCTGGGAAAGGGGTGCCAAGGGATTTTTTTTCCATCTTCTACAAGTGCAACGCAGTGCACATCCAACCATCCTCTGAGCCTCCACTCCCTGCAGTCCTGGGACACAACAGTGGGCACTGCCAGGCTGTGGGGCTGGGGGCAGCCCTGGTTGGCTCCTGGTGCAAAGAGAGAAAGACTTGGACCTGGGAGTATCAAAATATTTTAAAGCATGATGGTGTTGGGCTGGGCAGGGAAGGAAATGGCAGCTTTTGAAAAACGGGGAAAAAGCAGCTCCTGAGGAGCACGATGATGGGATGCAGGGATCTCCCCGAAACCTGTCCCCAGCTCCCTCACCAAGGAACTAGCGGAAGAAATGCTACTTTAGGGTCAGGGAATGCCACTCCTCTCTCCTCTTGAGGGACATGAAAAAAATTACCCCGGAGAAATGAAGTTTAGGGAGCGTCCCATTACTATTCTGCTCCCTTATCTAAAGGGCTGAGCTCTCCCATAGCCCAGACTGAGCACCCTACCCAACCTAAGGCAGATCCATCTCCTCGGTGCAGGCTGGAAGCTGTACCCAAAGACTTGAAACTGATTTCAGGGGCTGGTGGGCAGCCCCTGGACTCTGCAGCCCCTCTGCCCTTTGTGTTCCTGCTAATACCATGCCAGGGCTGCTCCATGGTGGAGATTCTTTTAAACAATGGGGATTCCTCTCCTAAAGAGTGGGGATTCCACTCCTAAAAGGTGGAGATTCTTCTCCTGAACGATGGAGAGTCTTTTTCCAAAGGATTCTCTCCTAAAAGGCAACTATTCAACATTGAAAAGATGACAATTGCTCTCCTAAAGGGTAGGTTACCCCTCTCCTAAAGGGTGGTTTTTCCACTCCTAAAAAATGAGTAGCCTTCTCCTGAACGATGGGTACTCCTCTCCTGAAGGATGGTTGTTCTCTCCCAAGGAATGGCCACTTCTCTCTTAAAAGATGACTACTCCACTCCTATGAGATGGGTATACTTCTACCAAAGGATGTCTGATCCTCTTCCGAAAGCTTACTGCTCATCTCCCAAGGGCTGACTGCTCATCTCCCAAAGGCTGACTGCTCATCTCCCAAGGGCTGACTGCTCATCTCCCAAGGGCTGACTGCTCATCTCCCAAGGGCTGACTGCTCATCTCCCAAGGGCTGACTGCTCATCTCCCAAGGGCTGACTGCTTCTCTCCCTCCGCCCCAGCTCGCTGCCGGCACCCTGAAGCCCTAAACCCGGCCCGGACGGTTTCCCGAAGCGCTGCACTCCGCCCGCAGGGACCGCACCCGGCGGGGAGCCTCGGGCAGCCCCACGGCTCCGCTGAGCTCCAGCCGCTTCCCTGCTTCCGAAACTCGTTCCGTCTGCATCGGTGTTTTCGCGTCCTCTAAGCGCCCAGGGCAAGCACACCGCCCTTATCTGCCTTAGTCTGCATAACAATCTGTTTTATGCATTAAGCACTGTGCAGCCACGTACCGGAGAGCTGCAGGGAGGAGCCGAGCGGCCCGGCTCCCCGTTTTTGCCATTTTCTGCCCTGCAATAACTCCTGCGTTTCCTCCGTCTACCCTTCACACGCTCTCGCGTTTTTCTCTCGAGGGCTCTCACGGCTTTTGCTGTCTGCCTTTTGAGGGTTTCGAGCTGTGTAAGAACATCAGGCAGGGGGCGAGGAGACGTGGTAAAACCCGTGAGAAGAGGGGTGAATAGCAAGGCCTTATAAAGAGGGGAAAAACCCCATCAGAGCCCTGCCGAGCCCGGCACGGAGCTTCTCCAGCTCAGCGAAGAAGGGACGTTTTTTCCACATTAAGTGTCGGGAAGGCAAAACCAGGGTCCATAACAGGGAAATTATAAAAGGAAGTAAATCCATCAAAGCAAATGCAATTGGGAATACAATTAGGCAGAGAGCTGAAAGGACACAAAAGGAGCGGAGCTCGGAGGGGCTCTGCCGCTGATTGACAATGTGCAGGCTGTGAGGGAGCGGGCAGCGGGGAGGGAGGGGGTGGAGGGGAAAAAAAAGTCCCGACAAATGCGATTTTGTGGGAGGCTCTGGGCGAGTACCAAAAATCGATAGCGACTGGAGGTGGGAAGCGAAGGCTGCTCGGCTTCCCCGCTCCGAGCGGGTCTGGGGGCGGTTTGAAGGGAAAAGCGGCTTTCTCTGCATGCTGGCGGAGGGACGGCGCTGGGGGCAGCGGGGACAGCCCCGGCTGCAGCTCCCCGGAGGGTCCGAGCGTCAGATAATGCCACCTCCATTCTCACAAGCCAGCCCGTCCGAGCCGCAGTGTTCCCCGTTTTCAACACCCCAAATCCTTCTTCTTTCACACAGCTTCCCCCCGCCCCGGCTGACAGCAGGCAGGGTGCGTTCTGTCCCACACCCCCGGCACTGAGGCGGAAAGCTGTTGTGAAGGAAGAGGGGAAGAACCCCAAACCTCCAAACCGCGGAGGCAACCCTTATCCCAGTTTGCCCGGTTTCTTCGGGGAAGGGGAGGGAAGAGGAGGCAGGAAGGGCTGAAGGATCGGTGGTGAGAAAAGTGAAAACATTTTATGCGCTCAGATCTCTCCCCAAAAGCCCAATTTTCTTTTGTTCGTAATGCACCGTACAGCATAGCTTTGGAAACTCGCGGAAACTACTTATGTACCTGTGTGGGGCTATTTATACAGCCTCTAATTAACGCATACATACACGCAGAGCCTTACAAGGCATATATTGTTCAGCTCTTTCTTAAAAACAATAGAACCCTCGTCAGAATTTCCTATTCGCTATGCTTCAACACATCCTCGTTTCCACTGAGGGAGAAGAAACGTGTCAGGGTAATCAGCGCTTTTCAGCAGCGGTGATTATTTTCGATAGGGGTAAAAAAATAAAGAAAGGAAAATGAGCAAATGTGGTATAAACATGCAATTATATTGCAAGAGTTTTGCACAAATGAAATTAATGAGAAAAAAAAAATATTTGTACTTAAAGGCTTTGCCCCCTCACTGAACCAGATTAACAGTATTTGTTGCTTTTCTAACTATAACAAAACTGCAGTAATGAAAAATAATCTTGACATCGTTTAACTTCCTTAAGGTCTCTTTCCCCTGCAGACTCTCTGAAAGCTATTAAAGAGATGAGATGAGGTTGTATTGAACTGTTACAACGCTTTCTTTAATCAAAATTAGGCGGAATCTCTTAAAATAGTAATTAAGGCAAGCTCCCGTTGTTTTTTTTTTTTTCTCTTTTCCCTCTCTAATTGGTTCCTAGCATCAGCAAACTTCAGCATTACCAGTTCCTTCCCAGCGCAGGGAGTTTGGGATGGACACCAAAAGTGTGGTGGACACGGAGGGTTTGACCACCCTGCTATAGGAAGGCGCTGGGGAGGTTTGGGGTTTTGGGAAGGGTCGCGGTTTTGGAGATCCTCGAGATTTTGGAAAGCCTCGGGACTCCCTCCCTCCCTTCCTCTCCAGCAGAAGCGGCTGCTCGATCCCAGCTCCTCCGCCCCAAAAGCGACACAGGGTGTAGCAGCAATGACTTTGGGTCCTGCAGGAGCTCCTGCTGCCATCCCCTACTCCATGGAGCCTGGCAGAATCCGGGAGCAGCGGATCCACACGGCACCGCAGCGCTGTGTCAGCAGCTCGAAGCGGACGGGGGAGGATTGGGTTTAATTTTTAGGGTAGAAATCACAGAATCGTTAAGGTTGACCCCTCGGATCATCTAGTTCAAACATAAGGAAGGAAGAGGGGCGAAGGAGCCGGCGGCAGCACAGAAACCTTGCTCAGGTGGTTGGGTTTGAAGAAGGCTTCCTGCAAACCTCCAATGGTTTTATGGAGCTGCCCGGGGCACTGTGACACGGCCTGGGCAGCCCCATGGAGTGGTACCCAAACTTCCAAGCGCATCAACAGGGGAAGCAGCTGCTGCCGGAGCTGCCGCTCCCTGCAGCCGAACTGGGCACAACTGGGAGCTCGTGGGCAAAGGCAGCTCCGCCCTCCCCCCTCCCCCCACCCCACTCCAGATCCCCTTTCTCCGAGGAAAAAGTCATAAGGTAACCACGGTTGGCTGTAACCTAAGACCTGAGGATGGCAGCGAGATTTATTTTTACACTAAGTGCCGCTCGAAGCTGCAAACCTGACTCCCGGTGAGCTTTGCACTTCGGTTTTGCGAGAGAGGCACGTGTAGTCATCTGTAGCAACATATCTCAGCCCGAAATGGTGCTGATGCACACACACACACTTGTAGTAGTGCCCGGTGCAGTCCCCAAAGCACACATGCACCCGGACACAGAACCCAAGGTATAAAAAGAAATTTAAGCTCCAGCCTTGAAACCGATCTCTCTTTCCCCGGATCACACTTTTGATCTAATTTGTTTCCCTGTCCAAATGACTTGGCTCAGCCTTCCCCCTGAAAATTCGGTGTACAGTTGACATCAATCATGTCTCAGGCTAGGGAGGGATAAGGATAGAATATCAGAGAGGTGACCATGCATGCCACATGATTCAAATCATCTCAGCATTGATTAATTGGGTTCAATCTGAGTTTCAGAATCATAACAACTGTTGTTCCCCTTCACATAACATCAACAGGGCCTTTAAAGCAGAGTATCCATTTACTCCAAGGCATGTGATGCATTAAGACCATCATCTTCTATTAAACCTTAAAGGCTGGATGAATTTTAGACAAACTCAATTAGCTCAAGATGGTTCTGCAGTGATTAGACACTGTTACCCCTTCCCCTTCATCAGGGATTTTTCTACCCCCTCTACGTCGTAATGTAAAGGGCAAAGTATTTTGACATATGGAAGATGCATGCATGCCTCCAGACCATTCTGGTGCCGCTCTGATTGTGCAGGTAACCTGCTGAAACAAAGGCAAATCCCGCTACGACTCAGAGAGGAAATACCTCTTACAGCATGACCTCCTGGACTCAGAGAAAAACTGTTTGGATAACAGAGTTGGGGCGCAAGATGAAGCAGGAGCAACTAGAAAACAACGTGGTTTGGAGTTGACCAGAGGAAGATTGCACCCCAAGCTCTGCAGAAGGGAAGAGACAGCCAATGATCCAAGTCCCCTATAAACTGAATGCCCAGGACTTACAACCCCAACACTCAGTGAAAAGTTGAGTTTGGGTTAGGTAATTGCTCATCTATTAACTAAAGCTAAAGCAGGACAGAAACACCGTCTGGGCGGGCAGGGGGTGAGCAGGGCTTGCGATGGAGACTACTTCTGCCATTCCATATGTTAAGAAAGATGAGCCGTATTTGTGTGTGTTTGATTCTTATCTACCAGCTGGGATCACTCACTCGGGTTGTAAGTGAAATAATAATGATTAAAGAAAAGCATGCATGCCTTGTAATGTTGCAAGCATGGGCCTCCACATCACATACATTCAGCCACGATTGAGGAATGACCTATCACAAATGCAGCCCTGAGCAATCAGAGGAATATCATTTCTAATTACTGTTTTGCAAGCTGAAACCCTATTAAGTACTTCCCTGTTGTGCCTATTATGACCAGGTCTACACTAAGAACAAAAGCGGCCTTTTTTTAATCGTTCCACTTTGCGTGGGAGCACATCACTGTGCCTTTGCTCAGGGATTGCTTCATTTTTCTCTATCCTTACTCCTCCAGAAAGGCCCCTTCCTCATGCTTAAGTTGGCCCCTTGAATGTGAGGCGCACGTGTTCGCAAGCAGCAAAGTTCTGCAACCATGCTCTTGGGAGAGCTTGAAGAGAAGTTTAAGTCTTTAGTCACACAAACTACCATGTTATGAGAACACCAGCCATGAAAATGGAGATGTGATTTTCACACCATATTATTGGGACACATGGGACATCCCACGACTGCACCCCAGGGGCGGAAACCAGCAGGGATCCCTCCCTGGCACCACCCCAGAAGCTGCCACTGATGTGAGTGATGTTGCAATATGTGAAGGCGATCGAACATGAACTAATATGTGAAATGCAGAGCTCTGTGTTGTTTATATGCAGCCCAAATTAGCAGAAACTTCTAGCTTTCTTGCTTTCTAGCTAGAGTGACTGAGTAACATCCTTTTATGCCTCAGTGTGTTGGGAAAAGACAAATATCAACTTTCGGGATGTGTGTGGATGTGAAAGAAAAACTAGCAGAGATTCCCATTTCAATCCATGCAACCAGGACACGAGGACAGGGCTCCACAGGGTTGTGCCAGCAATCCCAGTGGGTCTGATATGGAGCCACAGGGCAGCAGCAGCCCTTTGCTGGGGGTAAATGCAAGGAGAAGGGTCTGCTCACCTGGAAAAGAGGTGAAGAGGCCGTGAAGAGGCCCTTCAGTGCAGTGTGACACACAGGAGTGCCTGTGCAGAGCATTTCCTCACAGGGCGTTCATTTTCTCTCACCTCTTTTTCCTCATCTCATTATTGGTCATCTGTCCCTCCTATGGATCCTACGTGGATTCTTAGATGGGAAACCAGTGCTGGCTGCAGCCTGAGAGCAGCATTGGTACCTGGGGACCAGCAGCAGTGGGGGGAGCAGAGCAGCACCTTGGCACAGTCCTTGGGGGGACATCCACGCTCCATTCCACGGGGATACAGTTGCTATACCTCCTCCCTCTGCACGCTGCAAGGAGTGATGTGTAGCCGGGCATCCAGCAGCAAGCTCTGGGTGGGTGCTGTCCCAGGTTTCCTCTGAGCCCCCATTCATTCAGTGCTCACCGAGTGAGCTATGCCAAGAATGTGCTGGGCTCAGGTCCCAGATGGGGAAGGGAGGGGGGAGCATGCAGCAGCGGTTCTCCCCCAGCTCCCCCAAGCACGCTTCTTTCCCTGCCTCCAGCCAACATCCCCTATGTGATCCGACAAGTTTCTCTAATAAAAATATAGATGTGACTTATTTAAAGTGAGCGCAGTGAAGGTCCTATGGATAATGCATAATTAATAACAGAAAAATAGCGTTTCCCTGCTATTAAATCAAGGCCTCCCGTGCCCTCTCACCCCCGTATAAGTGTCTCTGGTTTTATGACAGCACTGGACAAAGTTATCGCGTGTCTGCATGCACACATCCTCACGAGCAAGGGGCTCACCTCACTATTGCTGGAGTTGGTTTAGGGATTTTCCTTCTTTAAGGTTAAAAAAAAGAAATGCCTGCAGTAGTTTGTATGACGCTTGGCCCCCAAATGAACTCAGTGCACAAAAGTAATCTGCTTCTACTGAGGGCTGATTCTGCCCCTCAGCCTCAGTGTAACACTATCTACTTACACTTGCACACTTGCTGCTTTTCAGCTCCCTCGTGCATTTCCAGGCTTAGATGGATGCTCGAGGAATGCATCAATATTTAGACATATATTTGTGGCACTGAAAGAGAAAACAAAGAGCAGCTGAATACCCTGGAAGGGCTCAGTTTTTTTTTTAATTTTTTTTTTTAATTTATTTTTTTTATTGTAATGCTGTAAAATCCTCACTGTTTCTCTGTCTGCTTTGCTTGCTTTAACACATGCAGATGCTCAGCCCCCACCTATTGCTGCTGTTTGGGAGAAAGACACAAGGGAAAATCAGCAAGTTCGGACATGAAAGTGCATCAGAATGTTCAAGAAATTAATAAATTTGAGTCCAGCCTGGTTTCTCCATAGTCCCCCTTCCTGCTGATTCCCAGTAACGCTTTCCATCCCCAGAGGTCACTGGGCTCATCTGCTGCATGTTTCCCTTCTGATTCACTGTGTTTGATGCTGGCTCCTCCAGCACTCAGCTCGGCACAGCCCTCAGAGCAGTGGAAGCTGCACTAGCCCCAGTGCAGTAACTCTGAAGCCCTGTGTCCATGTCAGGTCATGAGGATAACCAGCCTGCTCTCCTGGCTCAGAGACTCTCGCTCTGATCAGCAGCAGTGGGGATGCAAGCTTCAGGTCCTGTCCTGCTCTGCACCTGTCCTCCAGGCACATCAGTGGTGTGTGCACCCCATGCAGAGGGGACCCCCTCCTATCCCATGCTTCTTTCTTTGCTTCATTCCACAAGCAAAAATCTGTGCTCAGCCCAGAGCTGTGCCTCTCCCAAACTCTTTTCTCTTTGTCATTCCTTGCAGTGCTAAAAGAAGTGTGAATGTTAGATTTCTCCAATTTCCAGCAACACTTTCCTTGAAGGGAAAGGGGAACTGTTCACCTTATGCACACAGCAACGAGTCTGACCCATCCTACTCCTGCACTCTGAGTGCATAGAAAAGTGCAGGGAAAAGCGTTCCCCTTCTGCAAGTGGGAGGGGAATGCTATCATGCAAGCAGATGCATCCTCATTCTCCATAAGTTCATCCATAAATACACCTGCAAAGCTCCTCCAGCTCTGGAAATACCAAGCCCTGTGGTTTGCTGATGCAAACAATCCATTGCAAGGCAGGTTTAAGGATGCTCAGTGCCCTGGGTCCTGCTCCCAGAATAAGAGATATTCAGCTTTTGGTGGAGATCCCACTTGAAGGGGAGATTTCTCAAAAGCAGCTGCATGGCTGAACAACACGCTTTCCTTTGTCGGTCCTCCTTTCCAGCCATTTCAGGAGGATGAACGGTCCTGAGAGCCTCCAGACCCAGGCAAGGCAGGCTGGAGCTGAGTAGTGCTGCCTGGTGGTGCCCAACTGGCTTGGCGTTTGGCTTGAAGAAGTTGCAATGGGACCAAGGAGTCAGGGATGCTCCTCCAAACAGCACCATGCAGCTAATGGGAACGGGGCAACACGGAGTGTGCCTGTTCACATGGTGCCCACCAAAATCTGCCGTTTATTCACTGTTTTAACAACTCTTTGCAGGGTGAAGGCATGAATGGCTGCAGCTGCTTTGAAGAGGGCAGAAACTGGGAAATTTTCTACCTTCCAAGTCACCATCAAGTCCTCAAGATCCTAAAAAAAATTTGCAGAGCAGCAAAACAAACCACACACGCACACACACACAGAGCCAGAGCCTTTCCAAGAACACAAATACTTTCAAGTTCAACGAAATGTTTCATCTCAGTGCGCTGTGCACACGCTTTCATCTGGTTTCGGAGCTTCTTGTTCAGTTCCTTCAGTATGGATTCCCTTCCAAAAAAATGAAATAAAAAGTAGCTTTCTCAGTCTGAAAAGATTCAAATAAGGCATTTTGCAATTCAAATAAGCTCCCTATCTCTCTCTTTGTTTCTTCTTCTTCTTTTTTTCTTTATATATATAAAGTATTGCAATCAGCAGTGCATTTTGTGAAGAACAATCCTGCTTCCATCAAAATAATGTTTTCCAATAGAAAACCAGTGCTGCTCTTTCCCCACTGCCACCAAGACCCCTTTGCCAATCCATGTTCCTATCCAACAACTGCAAGCACACGCACCCAACACAACCAACACACTCTGTTTACTGATAAATATTTATTCAGCTATTTACTGAGAAAACATGAAAGCTGTGTGTATTTCCAGTATCGGCGAAGCAGGGCGTTCCTTCCAGCTGCAAAATGCCCTTCTGCTGCTTCTCTCTGGCTTTAGGTCCTTACTTCTGATGTATGCTGGTTAGTGAGGGAGGGGGTTTGTCTGCATGAGACTGCGCGGCGCTGTTTCATTTGCTAATATGATGGGCACTTACTGGAAAACAAGATGTCTAAATAGAGCTCTGCTGCCGCTTATTATATCAAAGCTGTGGTTTTATGTAGGTAGGGAGCCAGTAACAGATCCCCCCAAAACATTCTAACGACGCAAATACAAATTATAAAGAAAGAAGAAATGTTCCTGAACTAATGACAGGAATGTTCCTAAAGAAATTAGGTCCAAACAGTTGCAAATCTCATACCTGCAAAGATTTGTCCATGTACTTAGGCTTAGCTTCACTTTTCCTGCAGTAGAAAACAAAAACATGAGAGCATCAAGAAGCAGATCGAGTAGTCAAGCCATTATAGAAGAAACTGATCCATTACTGCTCAAAAATCGCTGTGTGGCAATAAGCAGATATCCTGGTCAGAATAACACACAGTTTTGCAGAAATGGCTTTTTTTTTTTTTTCGCTTGCATGTTTGTGCCCAGCTATGAAATTCTGCAAAACCAGAGGGAATGCTCCTGAATTAGAGTGAAAGTGCTTGCCTTGGGGTTGCTTCTGTACTTTTTGGGGGTACAAAACAGATAAATAAAATTATCAGGTGGCACTTGAAAGCCCACTTAGTTGCAGAGGAATGTAAACTGGTTGCTTTGCTGATTTCCACTGTTGATTTCAGGGATCCAGGACGGAGGCTCAGAAAATGGCTCTGCCTCCTCGACAGAGTTCCAATAATAGACAGCAAAGGCAGATGCTTCATCATCCCCAAACCAGGGCTGGCTGTGCCAGACACAAAGCCCTTGGCCCACGGTAGGACACAGTTAAGCTCCTGCTTAGCCTGCAGGCGGCATGCAGCTCCCGGCTCTCCAGGGAGGGGCTGCCTGACTGGGGCTGTTCCGTGACAACCACCTCGTGGAAATGCTTTTTTCTTCTTCCTGACTGATCTTTAAGCTCCAAATGCTCTGTTTGCACCTTGCTGTGCCTTTGCCAACTTCACTGCTGTGCTCAGCTGCCTGGTGCCTGAGTGTGATGCTCTCTCAAATTCATGTACCAACATCTCTCCCATTGTATCCTTTCCTGGTCCCAACAAGACTCACAGTCTCCATGTACTCCATCAGTCTCCTAATTCCTGCTGGAGCTGAAGGAAGAGCTTTGCTGGGTCTGAAGTCTGCTGCCTCTGAGGGACACAGGTCCCCTGGCCACGGTGACCTGACTATATGATGTCAGTACGATGTCAGTGCTCAGCTATGCTCCCACATGCTGGCAAACCTGTGGATTCCCTGTATATTGAAATCATCTCCTAGAGCCACAGTAATAGGGTTAAGGGAAACGTGTGCCTCGTTATTCAGCCGGAGCTCAGCTTGGGTGCCAGGGCAGCACTGCTTCTTCAAGATGTGTGCTGTGGGGTCCCGTCTGCCAAGAGCACCCATGGCCTTGTGCCCACATCACATCCCTTGTCCTGGGTTGATGTCTCACAGTCTTGGAATGGGTCTAGATGGGCTGAGGTGAATGCTTCAGCTAGCACACGTCTGCCTGGCTTGAAATGAATTTGGGAAAGCCTCAGCTTCACTGCCAACACCCCACTGCAAAGCCAAGTGAGCAGCAGAAGCATTTACGTAATGATTCCCAAATTACAACAGTATGGGAAAAGGGAGGGAGCCCTGATCTTAGCACATGGGAGCCCAAATCTCTGTACCATCTCTACTCTTAATACTGCAGCTGAGCAGATGAGCTGTGGTGCTCCCCTCCTAGCCCCAACTAAACCAACACAGCTCTGTGTTTCCAACAAGCAGGATTTGTTCCAGGACCCAAACCGTTGCCATTTCAAAAAGGTGAAAAATACGAGCAAAAAACCCCCAACCCCACTCATAACTACCTCTGCTCTGCACCATGTAAGCCAAGCAGACAGAAGTGTGACATTGGTGTAGCAAAATATTCTGGGAAACAACTAATGTGGGAGCAGGATCAAGAAAAATAAGCCGTCCAGAGCCATCCTAGCGGCGTCCCAGCTGGCAGCCCAATTGGTGACGCTTGTCCATGGGCTGTCAGAGCTGCTGGTATGCACCTGAATGGGTGCCAGTGGGGATGCAGTAGAGATGTGGTCTCTGTTGGAGCCGTCGCAGTCTTTGTCAGATGGATGAGTGGTGGAAGAAGAAGCAAAACAAAGGGGAGAGTGGGGTTCAGAAGCTCAGGACCCTTCATTGCCCTTGGGGAACAGTACTAATGACCTCTCCTCTTCACACCAGCTGCTCTGTTGACCTAGACAAAGTGAGAACTGCCACACATTCTCCTCTGTGGGATTTGGAGGCTATTTTGACAGTACAATTGGAAGGCTCAAAAGTGCAAAGCAAAGTTTTCAGCATCTTCGGTGCAGAGGGAAAGGGCACTCCCGCTCCCTCTGGCATCACGTAGAGGATGGCAAGAGAGCCAAAAGCACCTCTGCTCCCCTGCCTCCCTCTGGTTTAGCTGTTAATATTTGGGATTTCTTTGAAATTATTCATGGAGCTGCCTGGGGATTTTGCCTTCCAGGAGCAGCCGTAATAGGATTAGGCGGCTGCGTTGCTTGTACTGAGTTGTTCTCCTCGCTCTTAGAGTGAAAACAGCCTTGTTTATTCTGCTTCCTTTTCCAGCCAGCTTCACAGCTGACGACAAGCTTTGCGCTGGTGTTCGCTGGGACTGCTGGTAGAGGCAGGCATGGAGTAGTGGCTTCTTGGGAGTGGACTGGCTGCTCACTTGCACGCTCCTGGCCCAACAAGACTCTGCATGCAGGGGGACGGGGTGTTCCATGGATCAGGGGGATTTTTAATAATAATAATAATAATAATAATAAAAAAATTACATCCCTCTGCAACACCTAGAAGACAAACAAACAGACCAAGCAATGCGGCCCGCTGCAGGTTTCAGTTCTGCACAGACTTGGCTGGCCATGTAATCACACGCTCCCATGTTCATATAAAACCTTGCCTAAGCAGTGAGAAACCCTTGTTCAGGGCCTGGTTGCAATGAATTAGCAAGTGTCATTAAGAAATGCCATCTCCCAAAGCCAACATGGCCAGTTGGTCTCCCTTGTCACTCTTCCCAAGGAGCTGTGGTTAAAGCCAATAAAATACAACAGTGGGTATTTTGCTAAGCTAAAGTAAAACACAGCACAGTCGCTGGCATATTTTCCTATCGTATATGGAAGGGTGGAGCCTGAAAAGTGAAAGTCGTGAGATAAGTGTTGTTATGGGCAAGTTGTCCACAGCAGCTCAGCACATGGGAGCTGCATGCAGGAGCAGTGCTGGTTGATCTGCAGCACCCACATTTGGGTGGGAGACCATTCGGTATCATGCCAGTAGAGGTGAAGAAAAGCACCAAACTGAAGTGGAAATCTCTATGCATGATGCTTTGCTTAAAGCAAAAAAAAAAAAAAAAAAAAAAAAAAAAAAAGCAAAAGCAAAAGCAAAAAAAAAAAGCATTGAGAACAGTGCAAGTGGTGCTGCCCCTCTGGCAGTCCACTCTCATGCTGTTCTCCCAACTCTTAGTGGCTGGCGTGGTTGCCTTGTGCACCCCTCTGTCCAAAGCAGCATCAACATCCCTTCTGAAAGGACTATTTGGGAAGAAATGAAGCCTGCACTGGAAACTCCCGAAGCTCCCGGTCGGCGTCACTTGCTGCCATCTCCTTGGGCCAAGGGCAGGAGGATGGGCTGGTGATTCTCCCACAAAGCCACTGGCAGTGCTCCCTCCTGACAGCTCGTCTCTGTTCCCAACTTCCCTACGCTGTGGGTTTGCAACGTTTTGCTTTTCAAACATTCTCAGAACACATTGGGGTGATGTAAGCCCTACAGAGAGCTTTCAGTGCTCACAAAACCCAGAAAAGATGCTGTCCCCCTCGGTACTCCACCATGCACCCACTCCCCTTCCCACTTTTCAACCCCTCTCCAGCACCTGGAGTCTTTCCACACTGTCTCCAGCCTCTGACCTCACTTACAGCACACTACCAGAGACCACAACTTTATTTCAGCCTTCTTAAGACCACAAGAGATAGGAAGGAGAGAGAGAAAGAAAAAAAAAAAAAGGAAGATCAGGAAAAATGGCAGCAGTTCTTGTAACTAAATCTGTTGGAGTTGCAAGTGTGGTAAATGTGTGTTCCTGAGCTCTTTGGACGCCTCTGCTCTGCCTTTAGCAGCTGCTGTAATAAACTTCCCAGAAAGTATTGGCTTCACAAAAGTGTTACTAGAAACCCTAGCAGCAATCTCGCAGAGAAGCAGCAAACCAGGGAGATAAGCCCTGGTACAATAAAGAGAGATTTAAACTCGGTTTCCTCGATATGAGAGAAAAAAAAAAAAGCTTGCCCTTTGCATTTTAAGGGGGGAGGAAGTGAAAGGGGGGTGAGATCTAATTACGAGTGTCTCGAAATTCCTTCTACATAAAGTTTCCTTAAAGAGCTGCCAAAAAAGCAAACTCTCCGAGATTGCGTTTTAGGTGCCGCTCTCAGCTGAAGTGCACGCGGCTTTGTCCTGAGATGACAAAACATTTAATTACAGTGAACCCAATGCCTTCCACATTTGGAAACTGGATTCTTGACACACATAATGTACCCCATGCTGACATGACTATTTGGCAAAAGCCGAGCCTGTGATCTCACATTAATTGCTACACAAATATACTTATTGTGGGCATGGGTTTTATACGGCTGAAGCCTCCATTTGCACATGTTCACAATAAAAACACTTCCCCCTGCCCCCCAGTAACAGTTAATGTTTTTGGGGGGGATTTTTTTTCTTTTTTTTTCCTGAGATGCAGTTTTAATGGCATGAGAACTGTCTGTAGTCTTCCATTACCCCTTTGTTCTCTTCGTTTCTTGCTTTACATGTATTTTTATAAGCCTTTTAAACCCAAGTCTCCCAGTTCTCAACTCTTCTCTCTCTTTACTTTTGTTTTTATTGTAGGGCATCAAGAGAAACAGAAAGATTTTGCTGGATTAAAGACATTGCTGTCACTTGAAAGTCATTCCTCTGACAGCCATCTTATAGGATCTCGCTATTTTCTTCCATCTCAGGCCTCCTGCCAGAGGTGGGGGGACGGGGACATGCTTCCCCCTGTCCCCATAGCACTGGAGGTGGCAGCTCCCACTCCACTGTGCCCCTTCCAACCATGCTGAATGCACCACTTGACCCCACATGGGTGCTGGGACCATTTTTTTCCACAAATTGGAGTTTCTTTTCCTTTTTTTTTTTTTTTAAATCCCAGCGTAGAACTCAATGTTGCAAAATATAGATTTTGTTTGGGAGAAGAGGAGAGAGTCCCCACTCCAATGGCCCCTTGGAATGGGAATTGCGTAAAGCGGTGATTGGAAACAAGGAGGGGAAAGAAAAAAACTCTCATTTCAATAAGGCAAAAGTGTCTCCCTTGAACAACAGGATGTCTTCTGTAAACACCAGGCGACCACAGCTGTCAGGGATAGAGGGCTGCGTGAAAGCGTCTCATTTTGTTGCAGCTGAAGTGGGGCAGCCAGCCCCTCCTCTGCCCTCCGCTGCCAGGAGCCCACCTACTAGGGAGAACCTTTTTACTTTAATGGAAGTTCCTTCTCCAAAGGGCAAGTATTCCTCTAAAAAGGTTGCAGGCGCTTCCCCCCCACGCACATACATGGTGCTGCCAAGTCATAATTTTAACAGCAAATCCTTTTATTTGCCTTTTTTTTTTCTTTTCTTTTTTTTTTTTTCCCTTAAATCACAAGCACTTGGGGTTTATGCCGTGTATGGGAAGCAGCTTTCCTGATGGGAGCGAGTTTTCACACGCGATGTTTGTGTGGTTCAAGCTTCTCCCAGCAGAGCAGCAGCGCATGGGCAGGAAGAGCCTCACGGAATGGTCTTGTTCTCCCTGGACACTCGGGGTCCCTCCCCCTCCAGCCAGTGCTGGAGCAGCTCAAGCAGCGCTGATAGCATCTGCAGCATGGAACCTCACACCTCATCTATGGCACCCACGGCCCATGGTTGCAGCACAGTGCTGGGATTTAGAACAAGGAATTATCTTTTCGCTATGGCTTATTTAGACGTGTTTTAGATAAACGAGGCGGGCAGCAACCAGCTCCACTGGAGGGAGGTTCAGGCGAGGGCACGCGCGTGTGCTATTTGTTTGACCGTAGGGTTTTGGGGTTGCAAAGCCAGACGTTAAGCTGGCTGAAAGGCCAGCCCTGTGAAGCATTTGGAGCTGGCAAAGTTTTGCTTCTGATTTATGTGGCGCAACAGCTCCAGCCCTGGGATGCATCTATAACATTCGTTCCATCTGTCGTCGGTGCGGATTCCTCTCTGCGCTGGCAGCACTCAATCCCAGACCTGCTGCAGTCAATGTGGGGGAGGATAGGGGCAAGAGGGGAGGCAGCAGCAGCCCCCATTGGTGCTAATGGCTTCGCAGAGGGCCTCAAGTTCTTCAGATTCCTCCATGCATCTTCTCTGCGGTATTAATCTTTGGCAGCCCGTTTAGGAGCAGAGGAGCCATCACAGTGATTTTCAATGGGACTTCAGAATGGATGTTCAACAATGGCCTTGTTTTGTGCCCTATGTTCTTACTTATACCGCAATGCCCACACATGCACTAACAAAGGATAAAGATCCGGAAAACCACGTAGTTCTCTTGTTTTCCTATCTTTGTCTTTCTTTTAGGCAAATCTTCTCTATGACCAATGCATGTCAAACACCAACTCCTTTCCAGGCAGCTAAAAGCCCTGGTAATGTGCATAATCTTCCAAAGCTAAGTGCAATTCAGCCTGAGTAGTAAAGGCAGAACTTATCTCAGGCACAACAAAACACCAGAATCTGTGCTGCAATCTGGCATGGCCAGGGCTGAAGGCAGTGCTGGGGGAACCCCACACTGACAGAACTGAGTTCCGAGTGCTGTGCCACCATTCACACCAAGTACATGAAGACCCTTCAGCAGATTGAGACTGCTCCTCCTCATCACCTCAACATTTGGGAACGCTGTGGACAGCCCCTCCATGCACCAGTGCAGCTGTGCAGCACTCAGGGTGAGTCCCCCGGTGAAACACTGATGATGTGATTCCCCTCCGAACTTTGCCTTATGGTTCCTCGCCATTCCAACGCCTCCTACATCCACAAAAAGCTGGAATTTCCTGCCAGCTCAGTGGTGCAATTTCAAATGCTTTTTGGTTTTAGACTGTGCTCTTTAATCTCCAGCCAGCTGGGCCCGTGCGTTAGAGTGAAGGCTGAAAGCTTTGGAGCTTTGGGCAGTTAGTTTTCCAAGGATCTCACCTGTGGGTGGAATGGTTTGCTGCAGCTCTGCATTAAATTAAGAAGAAATGCGTGCACAAAACCATGTGTCTGGGCTGCCCTGCCCCAGGGGAACACCGCAGGCCAGCCCTATGGCCCAATGTCTCACACTGGGGGCTCCTTGTGCCATCATGGGCACGGGGCAACCAATGTCCCCAGCACCTTGATCAGGAAGGGTCAGAACTCAAATCTCATGAATTAACCTCACATAGATATCTGAAAGACAACCTAAATGATAACATCCACCATCTCCACGTTCCTCCCAGTACATGAATGAGCTCTTTTCCCTACTTCCTCATGAGATCTGTGTAGAAAACTACTCCATCTGTGCTGTGCTGCCTGTGAGGGGACGCTCACAGAGATGAGGCTGAGGTGAGCAGCTCCTCATTTCTCCAGGTCCTGGGCATGTTCTGCAGCCTTAGGAGCAGGCAGCAGATGCCAAGTCGCGTTGCTTTGATGCTGTCTGTAAATCAGTGCTGGTTCTGTCAGCTGAGGAACACAAATGACCAACACCAACATATGCACCTACCAGCACCACATCATCAGCATTTGAAAAGTGACCTCAGGCAGATAAGCCAAGAAAGGCACGTGACCCAGTGGAGAAGAGGGGCTATGATGGAGCCCTGGTACCCTGCTCACTCCAGCATTTAAGAAAAAAACTGTTTACACAAAGGGATCTGTCAAGAATCACAGCAAATTGGACAAGGAGCTGAATACGTAAAACACAAAACCATCACTGAAAATAAATTCAATTACTTGTTTTTGCTTAGAGAAGCAACAAAGTTTTTGACATGTTTGTTATTCAGTCTGTCATTAGAGCTGAAAGATGTCTCAATAATGTTAAAGTTACATTTTTAATATCCACTCTCCTCCGAGCAGTTTGCATATTTTCCACTACGTTAGCTGATCAAGCCATTAGTTACAGTTACTTAAAAATAAATGAGCTTTATATATTCCTTCCTCTGCACTCCCCATTGTGTAGCTAAACAGCAGAGGGGGAAGCAGAGGAGGAAGGTATTTAGTTTGCAATGAAACAACCCAACAGTAATGGCTAAATGCTCAAGTTCAGCTGCGCAAAACGAGTACATCTGAGGAGAAAAAGCAGAAGCGTCTCTCATCAGGCAAGGAGCTGATAAGCCTAAACAGCGGCAAAGCAGGCGGAATGAAAAACATATTTGTACAAGAAACTGCAGTGGGGAGGTTTATGGCAACTGAACAAATCCAGCAGGAACGGAGGCAGAGTGGAATTTCGTCGAGTGTGTTGATCCGCATTTACTTGCCAAACTGAGTTTTAACTACAGCTATTCCTTCTGCTCTTTACCCTAATCCTCCCTCTTCCCCATTAGAAAATACCATCAAGTCAGTCCATTCTCATGAAAAGGTTTCTGTTTTTACTCCTTAAAGAAGCAGGTAGTATTCATTCTTCCATCTCCTCTTTTCCAAAATTCAGCCATAAAAAAAAAACCCAAAGCAAAACCAGCAGTTTATGTTTTGACTGCTGAAAAACAGAATCTGAAAGCAATTTCACTCTGTTAATTAAGACTGCAAAAATGGCAGACCTTCTTCCATGCAGGGAATGAAATCAGCACATCATCTCAGCTATCTGTGAACTACAGAAAAGCGCTGGAGAATTCTCCAGGTAGAGGAAAATGCCAGCATGGCAGGAAAAAAAAAAGGCAGGTTGTACTCATAGGCCATTGGACACTGCTCACTTCATCCGGATTTGTTCGTGGGATCCAAACTCATCCAACACATTGACCACCAAGTCACAAGCATCAGCCTTCACACTCGGTCTGTAGCTGCTGTCCTCAACCAGCAGACATCCCACTGAGATGGAGTCAGCAACACTGGGCTGCTCTTACCATAGCTTTACCGGAGAAATTAAGAAAAAAGTCCTATAAGGTGTGTAGCCTTATAATACTGGCCTCTCACAGCCCTGCTTTGTAATAATGAAAACTTTAGAGCTAACCATCTTTACAGCCCATAAAGAAGTGCCATCCCTCCTGGTGACATCCTCAGCTCATGCCATGCCACTTCAGTTTTCCCAAGGTCCTCTCCTGCTCCACCCCATGACCTGGGCTTCCCAAAGCCCACATTCAGCAGCGACCCGCAAGCATCTCCATCAACCACCCATTTTTCCCATCAGCTTTAACCAACAACTGCTTATGGAAAGAAATTTCAGTGAAGAAAACATCTCAGTAAAGCTGTTAAAATCCTGCAGGCTGATGGCGGTCCAGTCTCTGCCTGGGAAGTGTATGGGCTTTCACCCATGCTCTTGGAGCACGTGCTGCTGTCACACGTGTCAAAACAACTGGGAGTTCCCTACTTGATCTTTGTCTAAGAAGATGCTGTGACTTTCAACATGAATCTGGAGGACTGGGTCCAGCAGTGCTCTGCTGCCCCTCCTGAAGATGTGCAATTACAGACCTTGGGAGGTCCTTGTTTGTAGGGGGAGCTCTCGGCTTCTTTGAAAGCACCACCCCCACATGAAGTCCTGTGCTTGAGCAAATTCTGGCTCTGATGTTTGGCTTTTAGAGCAAATAAAGCCCAGGTTTCTGTAGGACCTGTTCCCTAGTGACGTGGGACGTTTTGAAACACCTGTACATTGGGCACTTGTCTCCTTCCAGGTACATCCCAGCACATACTCAGCCACTAAGCTCCCAGGAAGCTGTAGACAAACTGCCCAACCCTTATGAGAACACTAGGGAGCCCAGAATGCCTTTCTGGGTTCTGATTGAATGTCCCAGGCCCAAGGGGAAAGTCTGGGGGGTCAGTCCAACTTAGGAAGGGCGCAAAGATCCCACGCATGCGTCCTTCATCCCAACCGCACCCTCAGTGCTGGGGTGTGAGAATGCTCCATCCCCTCCAGCTACAGGGGAATTCCCAAGCAGATGGTTAAACTGGATTTCCAGCTTCTCCGCAGGAGCAGAATGGGGGAACTCGCCAGGACAGAGGCACTGGGCTGGCTCATGGTGCCCAGTGCTCTGAGCTAGTGACAGCTATGCTGGCCACTGAGGTTTCAGTGGCTACAGCTGAACTCTTCCCTTGACATCCACAGAGCATCTTGAGACCTACGAGAATGTCAGTTGCACAGCAATATCATACGAACAATGCGATGCATTATGGAAATGTGGCACGTTCTGGCTGGGAGGCTCACGGGCTCCTTCTAGGAACTGAATTTCCCTAAAGCCCCTGGGGAAATGGGAACCTAACCCTCTCAGACCATGGTTCCCGTACTTCCGGGGCTCTTGGCTCCTGCCAGGCAGGAGCCTCAGGCAGCAAGCCGAAAGCAGGTGGCTGAACACAGAGCCAATAATGTCAAACAAAATAAAGTCACTTGTTTCTTGCTGTCACTCCCAGGTTACTGCAGTGTGGACTCCCAAGGGTGGGAGAAAGAAAGAAAGAAGAACAGAAAATACGTGGACAGAGAGAATCAGACACCAGGGAGAGGACAGCAGTGACATGGCCCATGCTGTGCTGATGGCTGGGAGAGGTCCGGGATTTGGGAGCATTCCTGGACTGTGGTGCCGTCAGGGAAGAAGTATCTGAGACCTCCTGTCCTGCCTAGCCCTGCAAATCCCCTCACATGCAGGTCTCCAGCAGCTGCTCCTTTCCTTGGTGGCAGGAAGGATAAGAAGAAAAGAACATATAACGCCACTATGAAAGTTCTTTCTCCCCAGGGTGGTTGCATTTTCACAGCTTTACAGACTTATACGGACCCTGGGATGGAGAATCAGAAGATCGGTCCTCCTGCTGGCTCTGCTCCTGGCCTTAATATACAGACCTGGACCCAGATTTTCCTTCCTCCCCTTTCCCATCTCTAAATCCATAGATCAGATTAGATTTGTCCCTTTGAGACCACTGGATGGGTGGAAGGAGGGAGGTGAAGCACTCCTATGCATCTCATTCTTCGTTTCTGCATCAGCTTGATTCGTACACCTCAAAGCAACATTCCCAGCCATCTTCTCAGGAGCACCCATCACTGGAACCGGCCACAATTCCAGCTCCCCACTATTTTTTTCATAGGGACATCTGGAAAGACTATTGGAAATGTTCTCTTGAGCCCCCAGGGCTTTCTGCCTCTATTCTCAGCGCTGACTTCTGGCTCAGAAAGCATTTCTCACAATATTTTCCATGTTCAGTGTGTATAAGGGTATAAATATGTAGCACAGAGAGCAGCGATGTCTAAGAGAACCCTCAGGGCTGTTTGACTGAAAAGCTGGGGGGTTCCTGCCTCCTTCCAATCTGTTTGCCCAGGCCAGTCAGTGCTGAGCACCCAAACGCACTGCACAGTCCACGCTGAGTTAAGACGGTTGCACCTTCTAAGGGGAAATCACTGGGCGTTCTTCACATCCATGGGAGGGAGCACCCACACACAACTCTGAACCTCAGGGCTATTGCTCAGCCTTTGATTTCCTCCTGTGCTGAACCACTGAGTGAGGACTGATCCCAATCTGCCACCAGCCCTGGGGCTGCATCGTCACTGGGGTCAGGGTGCGATATTGATTCCTGTTGGTGGAGCTTTGTAGCTCAGTGTAGCTGAGAATCTGGCCACTTATGACTTAAATAGTTTTCTGAAATGTGTCCAACAGGAAATCCTAAATCAAAAACACTCTGTGTTTCATGGAGATGCCTCTCCCTCAGATCCAAACCCAACTTAAAGTTTTGCAACTTTTTCCATTTTAGGAATGAGCGGCTTTCTGCTCATATCTTCCTCTCCTCCCAAACAAATAATCAAGTACACAGGAGTCCCAAACAGGCTGACTCTGAAGGCAGCATGTTTAAAGCTGGTCAGCTGCATTCTGACCAGCTGACGGCAGAGGCCACGGCTGGGACAGCCAAACAGGCACTGCTCCAGCTGCAAACAAATGAGGCAACACCTTCAGAGAAGGAATAGGATTTGTGGAAGTGGCCACGATTCAACTTGGAGTTCCCTGCTGCTTTTCCAGCGCTGGCAGCTGGTGGAGGCCAGATTCTCATCAGGAGTAAACTGGCCATGTTGCTTCGCCTTCCCCAGCTCTGGACCTACATGCAGCAACTGAGGGCATGGTGCGACCTGGTTAATGTTTGGGCTTTGCTCTGCTATCTCCCTGCTATCACCATTCAGAAATAGCAGGATTATATGGGAGAGAGAGAGAGAAGGAACAACATCCAAAATTTGTCTTTGTCCAGAAATGATTTCCTGGAACTTAAGTCTTTTTTTTTTTTCCTGAAAGGAGATAAAGTTGTTCATTGTTTGTCTTGGCTGCCTGCAAGCTCATGCTGCTGAGAGCAGCCTTTGATCACAGGGCTATTGGGAAGCTGACCCCTGACAGCCAACCCACTCCCTGCTCTTTCAGTCTCACCAGCCCAGGCCTGACTTCCTCTTTCATAAAATGCCATAAAAAAAAATACACGCACATTATCCAACAGCCCTCACAGCAGTTTAGGGATCCTGATCTAGCCAGCTCAGACAGCTCCAACAGGAGAAACCTCAGCGATTCCTGTGATGGGACGGGGATGGAAGCAGCTCATGGTTGCCGCTGTACTGCCCTGAACACGGCAGCTCAAGCCAAGCTGTGACACGACAAAGCGTGCATAAGAGCGTGTGGAGCCAACGTGCTCTTTAGAAGGAGCAAACTCAGCCCTGCCAGATGCTGCTGCAAGACAAGAGTTTGCTTTGTGCCCATTTTTTTCTTTTTTTCTTTCCCCACCAAGGAGTTTTTGGACATTTGCACAGGGTTTGTGTGATCTGGTCAGAACTCCAGCTCTAGCTGGTTTGCTGCACAGCCAGAGAATTTTTACAGCATGCGCTGCCCAACCACAGCAGCTATATGCAAAAAGCACATTCCCTTCTGACACCTAGCAGGGATTTTTTCTACGTAAGCCAATCTGCGATGTGACTCATTGCTCCCACGCTTCATGGAAGTAGCAGGCTTGTTTTATTTGTGCATTCCTAGGCAAGGAGAACCATATTCCCAGAGCTCTGGATTTGCAAAGCTTGTGTAGACAATCTGAAGCATGAGTATGCTCAAGCTGTGTTTCTCAGCAACTCCATAGAGGTGTGGGAGCCCAAGTCCCGTCCTTCTCTGCAGTGCATCTGCCTGAGAGGCTACAAAATCCACACCTGGATATAGGAAAGTAGGGCACACGAAACATGAGGCACAGATCTCTGATACTTTCCTTTCTACCAGTTTGAACTAGTGGGTTCTGAAAGCTGGTGTGGTAGAATTGGCATTAGATGGATTTATAAGACATCTTCTTCATAAAAATCTAGAAGACTTTGATAATATTCTTATCTCCTACAGGTCCCTTCTACCCGTTGACATCAGAGTCTAGCTTTCACTCTCTTTGCTCTTGAATTCTTGTATCACATTTGAGTGCCAACAGCACAAAGTCAGTGCCGCCCATATGTGCAGCAGTACAACTACATTGGCTTGAAAAGCAGAAAGTTCCCCTTGTGCAGAAATATGGGATTGCCAAGCTACTGTTAGACCAGGCTCAGAAACATGACAAATTTAACTCACACTCAGTTGTGTCTGATAAATTAGCTTTGAAAATTATCAGACAACGTTCAGACTAACATCTTGCTATTGTTGGTGGTCATGTGGTATAATGTTAACCTCCAGTTTGTTGTGGTCTGAACAGACGCAATTGTCAACAGATTATTTCCAGTTCACAAATAACAATACCAGGGCATAGGAGGGAGCTACGTGACAGGTCTACAGATTCTCAAAAAATCGAAGCAGGGAGAGAATCTAGCTTGGCTCTAACAACAAGACTTTCTAACCCAGTCACCTACAAAACCTGGACAGAGTGGCTAGGACCACCAGTTTGTTTAAGATGAAACTGTTGTTGGGAAGAAGGGGGGAGCATGGTTATAATCACGAATCCATGTTTAGTTCTGCTGCTGTTTGAGCAACCTGGCTGTAGGAAATACATTGGATGGGGCTCACATGTTCACAAACCCAATTCCAGTGATCATAGTCATGCATTTTCCTACAAACAGCAAAAAATCTTCCCAGGCTCTATAGGAAGAACATAAAAGCCACAAAACCTGCAACATACAACAGCAGAGCTCTAAAAGTATCACCAGTGTCCTAAGCAGATGCATATTACATAAATATGCCCAGAATCATGAAACACAAATGTGAACCCATGTATTTTCAGCTTTCCCTCTGCCCCAAAACCCAACAATTTTTCTCTGTTCTAGGCTTTGTACCCAAACCCTCCCATTTTGAGAAGGCTAAATGTTATCTCTGGGATAAGCAAGTTGCATGAATCGTTGGGATGTCACAGCTTCAGTGCCGCCTCTTGGAAATCAAAGCTGCAATCCTGAATTTTGTTACTCTTTAAGACTGGGTGCACAGTTCCTGTTAAGGGCGAGACACACCCAAAATCCAAACAAAATAAATGCACATGAAGGGTCTGGCTGTGGGGACGCTGTGTCTGGGGTTTCATAAACACATGTTTTTCTCGTTAGTTGCTTACCAGGGTATGAAACAACACATCTGAAAAGTGTCAATAATGCTCCTCAAAACTCATCCTGGGTTACGCTTCTGCAGCAGCGCACCTGTGTGCCAGTCCATGCGTTAATGCCACTGAAGTCCCCTGGAATGGCCACAAAATTGGAACGTTTTTATCAAACAGAGCTCAAACCCTGGCATTCCCTTGCTCCACACCCAGCAGCGCCTTCCCCATCCTACAGCCCTGCAGGATGGACAGCTGAAGCCCAAGGGAGGGAGGGATGAGCTCTGCTGCAGGAGACCTTACAGCTGCAAGGACCAAATGGCAGCTCCCAAAATAAGCAGCATCAGAACTAGACACAACGGCAAACACACCAATTTGGAAGCTGCCTAAAATAGCCACAAGGCCATTTGGGGAGAAATATTCATTTTAACCACACTATCCTTTAGAAATTTACACTTCATGACTGTGCATATAAATTGCTTGTGTCTTAAGAGACCAGGGCTTTGAGCTCCCTTCAGAAACTTTGGAAACTATTATTCTGTTTTGTCCACAGCAACAATCACTCACAACTGCACTATTAGTCAGACAGTTTGACATCATTTGCCTTCTTCTTAAAAAGAAAGCATCTCTGCCCAGTACTACTAGTAAACTGAATTGTGCCCCTCTTATCACCTTAAAGATCAGGGCCATGGACACCCAGATGGGACAGCCTTCGGGAGCTTGGATGACACTGTTGTGCTTAGTGTAGCAGTTCCTTGACCAGCAGTGGGATGCAGGAAAGCCCAAAGACAGAAGGATGTAGAGCTGTGGCAGAAACTGAGCAAATCATAGAATCATACGATGTCTGGGGTTGGAAGGTACCCCAAGGATCATCAAGTTTCAACCCCCCTGCCACAGGCAGGGCTACCAGCCTCTTGATTGACTGGTATTAGTTGCTTTGGGCCCCATCCTTGAACACTGCTAGGGATGGAGCAGCCGCAACCTCTCTGGGCAGCCTTTTCCAGCACCTCACCGCTCCCTCTGTAAAGAACTTCCCCCTAACATTCAATCTACTCTTCCCATCTTGAGCTTAAAACCATCCCCCCTTGTCCTACCAAAGAAATGTCCTTCAAAAATCCAGACCTGAATTCTGTCTTTACTACCTGACAGTTGAGTTTATGCAACATTCCATTAAAAGAACTTAATGTCACCTGTATGAGACATCCTTCATTCCTTCCCTCCAATTCCAGAATGTCTGTTTTCCTGGTCCTGCCACTGGATCTACCACAGAGCTGCTAGATGGCCAAAAAGAAACCACTGCACTGCTTTCTCATCTGGAAAACAGAGGCACTGATCTCAAAATCCTAAAGGAAATAGTGCTGCAAGCAGATTGAGAAGGAGATAGCACCGAATCAGCGTTTTGAGATGCTACATGGTTATGACACAAAGCAGCAGGATGTCAATGTGATTTTAAAATGATGGAAAATACATTGACAGAAGCCTTTTAAAGTGTAACCGAGAAGAAAAGGGATAGAAAACCCAACCAGCTTCACAGAGGGGAAAACTGGGAATGTTCCCTCCTGCATGCCCTTCCTTCTAAGCAAAACAAAACTAGGAGCCAACTACAAGAGGGACCTGTTGCTTCAAATCTGAATGGAAAAATCCAGACAACTCTCCCATGGCATTCTTGGAGCAGAGGTTAAGAATGAGGGGTGAAGCAGAAAGGGGAGATGGAAGATAAGTTGCTTAGATTCAGATCTCCCCATTTCCTCTGCTTCTTAAGAACTGGGTCACATTATAAACTTATGCAAATGTGTTTACTTTACATTTTATTTTGGTCTTAGCTGTGCAGTTGTCAGCCTGTATCAACATGTCAGTCTGTTTGTGCAAACAATCGTTCCTTCGTGGAACCATTTCAGTAAAAACAGACAAAATGTTATGACATACCAAAGAACTTCCTAAACATGACAATAAAGGAAAAGCCACTAGAAAAGAATATGTTTTCCCTAGCAATTACACAGCTTAAAACAAAAGAAATCACTCAGTGCATTTGCCGGGTGGGCGCGAGCAAAGAGAATGTCCATCAGCACTGCCCATGTGCAATCTGTGCCACCTAACGAGAGCTTCTCCATCTCTTCCCCATGCAGCATCCGCAGATGTCAATGAGAAGTGGAACCGTCCTTCTGCAGTGGTCAGCAGTGGCCACTAAGGCTGGAGAAATATCAAAATATCAGGGTCTCTTGCAGAGGATGTGAGGACACAGGAGGGCTGGAGGTGGGGCAGCAGAGGGAGGGCAGCTGCAGGGAACAGGGAACAGTACTGGACTGAGATCTCAGCACTGTTTGTCTTGGTGCCAGCTCTCAGCCGCTCTGCTTCCCCCGTGATGTGGCAACATCTGCCCTGCACTGCTGTATTTGCCTTGCGGTGTAACGCACTGCACCACGTGATGCGTTCTCAGAATACGAAAAAAAATCTGGACTAGCTCCTTATGCAGTTTGCCCAAATGAGAGCTGGACTGAGGTCATGCAGGGAACTGAATCTGTTTCTTTTGAATTTTTTCCTGCTTGGAAGCACTAGTTGGGTTTGTCAGAGGCATCTGCTGATATTTTCTTGCAGGGAAATAGGAACAGCGGAGACTCAACCCCAGGTCAAGTACTGACACTGAATGGCTCTCGAGCATCAGTGATTGTATTGTGCAGGACAAAGAGCACAGCACAGAACTGTGCTGCTCGGCCAGGCAGTCTCTTCTTTCAGAGCTGCACTGCTGCTTCCACAAAGCAGATTTCACACCTTCCCTGCAAGGCAAAGCACACCACGCGGTGGTAATGCAAAACGAAAAGCCACAATGTAGGAGAAAAAGCCACTTCCCTGCAGACTCCACAGCTCTTGGTGCAAACCCCAACACATGGAGCTGCAGACACCAAGACCCACTATCAGAGCCCACAAGGACCCACCCAGGTGCCTGGCCTGGCCTCGCTCTTGATGCAAGGCTCACCTATGACTAAGGCAAGGCACACAGATGCCTTCAGCTAGGAAACACTGATTGAAGCCTCTCTGTTACTTTAGATGCTCTCAAAATCTTCCAACAAATAATTACAAGCATTGTCAGCGTGAAAGCACCCCTGTCTGAGACAGGAAGCATGCTGACGGCACCTTGGAGCTTACCTTGTCACTGTAGATCAGCCTTGGGCACCTGGCACTGATGGGATCACGCAGCCCCAGCCCTGCTCCCCACGCACTGGGAACATCCTGCTCTGTTCCTCTGGAGCCTACAGAGGGCATTGTGGGAAGGCAGAGGAGGATTCCCAAATAATTTGTCTCTCAACACACTGGTGTGTTGGGTGGGCAGTTTGGGTGAGGTTTCTCTTGGTGCTGCTGGAGCCTTTGGGGGTAATTCTCCTGGCCAAAGGAGATGGCCTCTTGGCTCGGAGACAATGTGGAGGTGCGTGCCTGCTGCAAGGCTGCAGTGAAACAGACCCAAAACATGAAGAGAAAGAGGTTTTATCCCTCCCCTGCCAGGCAGCCTGCGTCTTTGTTGCACAGGATTTCAGTTAATGTAATGAGAGTGGTAAGGGCACGGAGTCTAGCTTATACAAAGGCTGCAATCTTGTTATTGTTAGCAGGCTGAAGCTGCCTGGGGTCAAGAATCACTAATTAATTACTAAATGAAATGTAGCTTTCAGGGCTCAAGTCTTCCTGCTCTGCACACGTTGCACAGAAAAGCAGGGCTGACTGGCTCAGTGTGGGGCAGTGCCCAGCCAGCCCAGCTCCCTCCGCTATCCCCTCCTGCCCCTGTCCTGCCAGCTGCAGCACCTGCACTGACAAACCAGCACCTGTATCTGCTGGGACAGATCCAAATGTATCTGTTGTGACTCATCCTGCATGGTTGGGGCTGCCGGAGAATTCCCCTCCATGTGGTGACTCCAGCTTTTCTTATTGCTGTAACATCCGGAGGACGTTGTAGGTTGTCCTGGGCTTATTTGACAGCCTGCCTGGGTTTTCAGAGCAGGGGTACCATTTAGTAAAGCTTGTTTCTGGTGCCCCAGATCTTCTCCAAACAGTAAAGTGGAGAAGCTCACTTTTAAGGGTTTGTGACCTTGATATCTACTCACCCTCTTCACGTCAATCTCTTTGTAGGAAGATTTGGACCCTGGCCTTTGTAGAAATCACAGTGTATGGTTTCTTGTCCCCTGGTACAGATATTCACATCACTCACAGTAAGACATGGCACATCAGGGTGTGTTCAGGACTCATTCACAAGGATAGCTGCTCAGAAAGAACTGTAAGCTGTTCATTTACCCCTCTCTGCTCTCTTATTTGAAACTTTCACAAGCTTTTGTGAGCAATGTGAGCTTCCAAAGACCAAAACCGAAACATGTTTATGCATTTGGGTCCAAGAGCCTGCTGAAATTTCATGTAGTCCAGCCTCTCAGGGCTTCTCTCTGCAGAGCCTATACAGCTGCTTTTGTATGGAACTGGAGCTGTTACTGGTGGTTGTGTTCCCAGCCCATTAGAAGGAGGAGGTCTTGGCTTTTGACAAAAGAATTTTTTATCACAAGAATCTAAATTAGAAAATTAGGACAAGACTTCAAAGTTATTGATAAAAGGAATCTGGTGACCTAATGTCATTTGACTTTTGGGGCTTCTTATTTCCACAGTGAGAATATCTTTGGCATGTTTTGGGAGAAAAGCTGTTCTTTTTCCAAAATAAAGTTCTTGGAAGAACAGTAACACTTCTCAAAATATTCTCATCTCTTCAAGCATAATTTAAAATCTCCAGCAAATTTCTGTGGAGTTTCTCATCAGGCTGGAGTTACCAGATATTAAAGTCAATGGAAGTGTCTTCATGGGGCAGCTGGAACTAGGAATCTCTTTATTTCCCGCCAAGGGCTGGAAAAGTAGATACAACCCTCTCCATTTATCTTCCCACCTTGTTCTCTGCCTAGGGCTCTACTGTACTCTGAAGATGCAACACAGACAGTACGTGAATATCAAGCTATGCTTTGTCTTGATGGTCTACTGTCCCCATTTCCCTGAACTATAATACAACTTCCAAGCCATGAAAAGCTTTGTTTCATCCTGAGAAACTAAGTGTGTTTGCAACTTGACCTTCGCTCATCAAATACGGGTTTTGGCAGAGTGAGAGGACATGGGCACACTGCAGGTGGCCTGCAGGTCACACCAAGGCTATTTGGTGTGTACACATACACTACTGCATCTTCACTGTGTCTGTGTCAATGATAGCTAGTACAGATTTGCCTTGAGGTCTTTCAGGGAATATATCCTTAGACTTTCCTCGTGGCTCACACAGCAGGTTTCAGAGTACACTGAAGATTTAGATGCCATGTATTCACGTATAAAGAAAGGCCTTTTCTATGGGTCCCTTTACCAGCTCTCTCACTCTAACTGGCCACTGCAGCAGCCAGAGAGGAGTCTGTGATTAGCCACTAACAGCTACAATGTCAGACTTGCCTGGCAAGGGCAAGCGATCTTGTGTCTCTGAGTTACAAATGAAACTGTTGCTTAACCCAAATTGGAGCAAGAACCATTAAAGCTAACAGACATGCCATAAGGGTGCTGCATTCAGCATCAGCCATGTTAAAAACAACAGGAACATCTCCAAGGAATGATCTTGTAACGTATTTTAAAAGCAGAGAGCAAAATGCAAAATAATTCTTAAAATATTCAGCTTTAGGTGTGTTGGAAGGAAGATGCAGCCGTTTTCTGACATTAACTGGGCTAAGTTGTGTACTGCTCCTGCTCCACTACTCTTTCTAAGTCTGCAGATTATTTAATATCAAAGGGAAAGGCTTCAACCTAGCTGAGAAACTGCAGGAATTCAGAGTGACCTGAAGGGAATTACAAGAATGCTGCTTGCTGATCAGATTAAAGGGAGAAGTGGCGGGGCTCCCAAGGGTCTTCTTATTCAGCCTCTGCTGCTTACAATGCTAGGCTTTGTCTCTGATTTCTGCTCTTTAAAATGATTCGAGTTACTGCACTGGAAACACCACTGCCTCGAGAGGCTTGTCTCCATCCTGAGTTTGCTAGGATAGCCGGAACACCTGGCTGAAGGGAGATGGGCTGGATGCTCAGGTGCCAGCCCCAGCACATGGTTTGCTTCCTGTTGCACATGATAACATCTAAATGCTGGTAGGCTCTTTTCTAAAGGATCAATGGCACTGTAAGCCATTCATTCACCCTCCACAGGTCCAGAGCTGCAAAACATGTTCCAGAGAAGGAAAACATCTCCGATCTCTTTTGCAAGTATGTGGGATTTTTCTACTTGCAACCTTGGCTGGCCTCAAAGGTGGACTTTAGCAAGAGTGGCCTTGCCACAGTCCTTTTTTCATTTGGGTATTCGCTCTCTCTTTTTTTAGGGTCAAACTGTCTTGTTGTACCTTCTTCACTGCTGCTTGAGGAGAATGTGGTCCTTCTTGAGAACTACCTCTCAAAAGGCTTCACAAAAACATGCAACACAATTAGGAAATCAAAGACAAGTCTGGTCAGTGGTGCCTGTCCTGGATCATGCTGGCTCAGTAGGTGTGAGAACAGGAGAAAGATGCTCCACCAAGGAGTAACGTTGCAGACAGGCTGCTAGCACTGTTAGTGTTCATGTGTCAGAAGCTATGGAAAGAGCCTGGAATGGCAGAAGTTGGTTTGTCAGAGAATTACACATATCAATTTGAACACTTCCTTCTGACTCTTTCAGAACTCCAAATGACATTTTTTTTTCCTTTTAACACTGAGGGTCTTTTAGCACTTTTGTCAGAGTGTCCAGCAGTCAGTTCTACCTTAATAGCAATTTCTAACAGTTCCACTCTGCATCTACAGACCAACACCTCTTGCTCATGCCTCCAATTATTTAAGAAAGTAACTACGCACTTCTGATCATTTTTCTTCTCAAAAGCCAATCAGATCCAAAAATACTCCATCTGAAGGGAAACTCCTCATATCTTTCTTTATGACAGGGATGTCCATGACTCACTCCTATTCCCAAGCATCTACCAAAGGCAGGGTGTGTTAAGCCAAATCCATCTCTCAGCTCGGGTGATGCTACTTCAGCAGGCTAAATGTGAGTCACTGAGATCACTGCCAAAGGCCACATGAGGAGGAAGTGTGCCGAATTCGCTCACAGCTCTCTTTCATGTGACCAGACCTATTTAGGTAGCATCTTTTGGTGGAGAGGCCTTTGATCTCTGACATTTCTGCCCTGTTTCCATGGTGACAAGTTGACCCTCTGTGTTCGTGAATGATCCCCATTGTGTTCCTCCCGTCATCTTCCTCCCCAAATTACCTGTACCTGTTAATGCCAGCAAAGTGAGGCCATCTGCACAGCTTCCACCTACCTCAAAAGATTAACTGCAGAAACCTACCTTTCCCCTCTGCTCCTGGAAAACAAAATAACTTAATGACTCAGAACAATCCCCTGAAGGAGGCCAGGTAATTCTAGGGTTCATCACCGGGACACCCAGATTTGCCAGTCTCCCCCTCCCCCTGCCTCTTTCACATGGGGAAAAGCATGGCTCCCAGTGAGAAGCGGGACTTTGTCATTACCCACTGTGAAACCCAAGAGGGGCATGGGCAAAATCAAAGGGGAGCTGTAGGTGAAAAGGAGGCAGAAGGGTGCCTCCAGGGCCCCCTTCATGCCCCCCTGCCCGACCCACCAGTCAAGGCTTCTGAGCAGGAACAGAGATGCCATTCAGGACAAATCTGGATGTTATCCCAGGGCACCGGGGACACCACTAAAGGGAAAGTTTTGACAGGTGAAATGACCTTAATATAATTAGCCCTGCCAGCCCCTCCTTCCTCTGCCTCCTTCACCTTGCCATGAAAACGGTAGTCTTTTAATGAGACCCTTTTTTTCCCTGTAATGCAATACTGTGGCTTCTCCACTCTTCTGCTCGCACGTTTCACACGGGACACGCATGGTCTCCTCCGCCCGCGCTCCCCCCACCCACGTGCAGCTAGATGGACATCTAGAGATATTGCCATTGATCCTCCTGCTGCTGCTGGGTCGGGTTGTTTTGTTAGAGAAAAGGCTGAAAGGAACCCCGGTAATAGAATGATTTGGCCTGCAAGTCAAATCCCCCTTGATGAACAATCAGACACAAATGTCAATAACAATTAGATTGGCTAAGGGCTCCAGTCACTTAGGACTTCAGTTTTCTGTCTACAGTGCTCGAAATGAAACCCTCAGCACTGTGATCTCCAAATCAGGTTTGGCATCAGGAATGAAAAGACATCAACAATAATATTATTAAAAGGCTGATGGCAGAATAAGAGCAAAAGACAGACAATGGGGTGTATGTGTGTGCACATGCGCACATACCAAGAGAAGGGAAATAAAAAAGTGAGAGCTGATGTTAAAATCCATCAAGATATGAAATCAGTCCTGCCTAAAAGAACCTGAGGGCCTAGCCTCTCCTCCCAACAAGTTTTGTTCCTCTGGGCTTTCAAATTTCCACCTCCTCCTGTCCAAAATATCAAGCATGGGAAGCAAACGGAGGGAAGCAAGCCCTTAAGTGCAGGCTGTATTTTTTCCTGTTCCTAAATTGTAAATACACAGCGGAGGCAAGAAATGCCCAATCTAATTAGGGGCAGTTGAGAAGTATGGAGACAGGGTCCTCCCAATGGGAATGCTGCAGGTTAAAGAGGTTAAAAAGAGGAATGTTCTGCCTAATGAGGGGAGTGTACCATTATGAGCACACTTCCCACTGGTGAGGCATGGGAAGAAGCCATTGCAACATGGAAGACACGGCTCCACAGCAAGAGCAGGCGTGTGCTTAGTCCCAGTGACAACAAACAATGAATGAGATGTTTTATGTTTGCAGCTTAGCTCAAAACACATCTCAGGAGGTTCAGGAGCTGCACTGAAGCCACTTCCCTAAGGTCAGAACCAGCCTGTTTTTTGTGCCTTCTCTGCGTGTTTGGGCTCTGCGAGGTGGCTGTGCCAAACCACCAGCCTCATGCTCCCTCTGCATGGGGTGACTGCCCAGACAACTTTGTCACATCAGCAAAAAATGATGGGTTTATGCCAAGGCACCAGGTTGGGAACCAGTGCAGCTAACGCCTGGGCATGCAGTGCTATCTTTCCTAGCAAGGCACTGTTCCATAGGAAGAAATATTTCACACCTTGGCTCATTGTGCACAAGTTGGAGCTCTGCTGCAGCAGGTGAAAATGAGACAAGAGATGCTGTGGGCTGAATATTCCCAGCCATGAGCCAAGAGAGCCTTCATCCCTAACGCCTGTATGTCAGAGCATGGGCTGGGGTCCAGCTGCTCTCCTGGCCACCTCCCTGAATAGCTCTGTGTCCTTGGCCAGGCACAGCACTGCACCCACCATAGCTGTCCCACTCTCTATGCTACCCCGATCTCACTGTTCTTGCAGCCTGTGATGAGTGTTCTGCTATCAGTCTCCTCCCAGAAACCAGAGATGAAAAGAGCGCCACTCAGCCAGGCAGATCTTTGGATCTCCAGCTCAGATCAGGCACTCGCCTCCAATGAACGCCCAACAGGACAACATGCCTGAAGCCCTGGACCAGACATTCTGCCCTGGGGTGACATGGCAGCCCTTGGCAGTGCACTGTTCCCAGCCTTGCTCTAAGCTTTCAGAGTGCTTTGGCATCTCCTGCTGTATCTGCAGCAGATGAAACAGAAGTGCACAACCATAGAAAAGCCCCAGAGCCTTAGGAAGAAACACTGTGAAAGATCTAAAAAACAGAAAATGCAAAGCTGTGCTGAGCAAGTAGTGTGGCAGCAGCAATGGGCATCACTGTATGCCACTGGCACCACTCTGCCACCAATTGGCCCCATAGGGACAGCGGCCAGCCAGGTCCCCAGCCTGGTCTCTAGCTCCAAGAGGCCTCAAGGAAGGGACAGATTGCCATAGACCGCTGGGACACATCTCTCTCCGCATGGCCGCGACTGTGTATGCCCATTCCTGTGGTGGAGGAGCAAGGGGAGTGCAGCATCCTTGCATGCTCAGGGATTGTGGCAGCCAGGGACAGGACAGCCACCGATGCACAGAACTCCCTTCTCCCACCAGGGCAAAAAGAGTGTGCATGCTCACTTCTGCATAGAAGAGCTCTACCCCCTTCACTTCCCCTGCAGAATGGCTACAGCCCAAGAAAGTTAGCAATGAGTTCTTGGGAAGTGGCTGTGACTGCAAAAATAAAGTATTCATTATTGCTAAAAACTTTTTTCATCTTTGAGGGGAAAACACATACCACATGATTTCCAAAGAGGAGCTGGTCTGGTTTACAAATACAGTACATTAATAGCTTTGTAAACATTTATTCAGTATGACAGCTGACTGCAACATGTGGCATTAATTAGAAGACTCAGCAATGTAGCATATTAAGAGCTAAGTTAAATCTGAATTAGCTGGGTTTGTTGAGACTAAACACCCGTGGGGGAAGTCCTCGGATCTAATACATTATGACTCACTTGACACGGGAGACCCACAGGCCCGATTCCCAATACACTGGGGGGCCCTTATTCATACTCCATCTCCACACGAGAGCTGCAAACTCTCAAGATACCATAGATCAGAGGGTGTTGATGTTGGGATGTTGCGACAGAATGGGGCGCGTGACTCCCTGGCTCCCAGCTGCCCCAACCTTCCTAAGGAGGTAACAGCAGAGAGACTACAAACTCGTTCCTCTTTTCCAAACTCAAATAGCAGAGCACAGACCAAAAGGATTTTATAACCCTTTGGGCTTGAGGATGTTGCTCAACACTCCCATGAAGTTATCTCCCAGTGCAGGGATGACACAGCCTGTGCCATCTGATGGTGCAGCAGCCAGGGAACTCTGCATCCCCAGGATGTTCTCAGCCCTGCATCCTGAGCTCACTGTCTGCCACAGCCCCCACACTTGCATTTTGGCTCAGAGCATGGAGGCACCTTTGGGCTCTGCTTTGCCTCAGCAGGGTTTTGGAGAGACATGATTTGGAGCTGCAAGGGAGGACCAAGGAGATGGGAAATCCTTTGTTGTTCTTGGTTTCCCCTCCAGCATGTGCTGCAGCTCCGGCCGCTGCTGCCTTCTGTCCCTTTGGCTGGCCTCAAGGGTGGGTGTCCCCGTCTCACCAGAAAGTGGCAAGAAACACCAGCCTTGCTATCATCCCTGCAGAGCTGTCACCAGGACTGAGCACAAGTGGTAAAGCATTGAAACGAGCATGAGTGGTGCCCTGCAAGCACAGCAGGGTTGATGGGAGTTTACTTCAGCTGCAAGAGGGGCCAGCCAGATCACAGAAGCCCAAATGGGGAAATGCTACTCATTAGAGAATTTCTACCTTTCAGGTCCATTCTTATGTCATTTGCGTTACTTCAAAGCTGGGCATCTTGCTGGTAGTGACTGAACAGAATTAATTCCAAGACCAGAAGGAAGTTATCCATCTTCTATTAAAGAAAGAAGAGGATTACATAGCCAAGCAGAGGAATCAACACAGCCCAGGGTGTGAGCTACCATGTCCCAGCTGACCCGTGCTCACAAACACACAAAATCCTGGTGCAAATACAAAGGCAGCCCTACTGTGATGGATATTCAGGACGAATGCAGGATAAGCATCTTGGTTTGCATTTAGGCCCTGCAAGAAGATGCTTTGTGAATGAAGACCTTGGAGTCCTCCACAGACGTCTCTCAGAACAAACTGCAACATCCCTTTGCAAGGGTCCAATGGGCTGATGGAGCTTGAATTTTCTACCTGAGCTGGGATCTGAAGCAGCAGCAGCAGCGGGGTCCCTCCCACCAATCCCTGCAAAGCAGCCATGGGGTGGGCAATGCGAGCTGCCCTGAGGGCTAATGGCTTTTCAGTCCACAAGTAACACCAGGGCAATGTAACACAAAAGCAAACATAGGGACTGGTCACAGCTAGCTGGAGCACAGGACCCCATCCCAGCTACAGGTTCAGTGAGGAAGATTAGGAGGGAGAGAAGCAATAACAGACAAGCCTGTGTCTCACCAATAATGTATGATCTGTTCAGACAGCCCAACCAAAGCACAGACATATTGAGCAATGCAGCTATGAAACATCCAGGGCAAGTCTGTTTCCACCTCACAGCATTAAAGCAATTTTTTTTTTTTTTTTGCCCTGGGCTCTTTGTTGGATGCCTAAAACTTCATTTGATTAGAAGCACATATGAAAGTACCTTCGAAGGTGCTGAGTCCACGCATCTTCTATTGACTCAAACTCATGGTATTAGAGCTGGATGAACCATCTCAAAAGCAATAACATTATTATCCATGGCAGTTCCAGCTCCCCAGGTACAATACTACTAATGCTAATTGCCAGAAGCAAATAAAATAAATCTCTTCGTGGTTCTGTCTTCTTCACTTTCCTGGATCAGATGCTACCACTCTTATCCAAGTCTCTCTCCATCCTTTCATACACAATTTCATCCACCATAGATCTGCCAAAAGGAGAGTAAAACTACTAATGTGTGACAGCGACAGCTATTTCTGTAATTTAAGCCTCTCTGTTCTTATTAATGTTTCATCAAGGTATGCTCTCCATTGGCCCTCAACAATTGCTTTTGAAATGGGTCAAAACCAAGAGTGAATAACAGTGAGCAATAAAGTAAAAAAAAAAGTGTTAATAAAATCGTAACGCTGTGTTTCTATTATTATCTCAGTTTAAACATGAAATAACAGAAAAATCTGGTCAAAAGCTGGATATTTGTAGGGAAAAATAAATCTTAGATATCCACATTTCAAATAATTGGCTTGGCTTTAAATGGGCGTGAAAAGCCCAAACTCTCAGACTCTGGGAGAGCTGAAAACTAATGACATTTTGTTGCAATTTTTTTTTCTACAGAATAATTTCTTTCAATCAGAACTGACTAATTTCACTTCAGCATTTCAAGCAGGGCTCAGATTTTTATACTATAAATATTGTTTTCTTTATACTATAAATAATGTGCAGTATAATGGAGGAAAGAATTAAGGCAAGAGGAAGCTTTTCAAGATCACCAAAAAGAAATATTCTGATATATTTCTAATTCTTTCCAGTAAATTTTTTTTGTCAGAAAAAACTCCCAACTGCTGCTATAACAGTGATTAGTAGAACTAACAAACACCAGCAATAACACTCTTTGCACGGCAATTTCAAAGCCATCTAGGTCTTGCACACTAATAAAGCCTTCTCTAAAGTAAAATAAAACAGAATTGCCAACCTGTGACTTTAACACAAATCTCTGAATGCTTTATATTTACTTAAAGGCCTCAACTCCAGGAAACAAGCAATTATGTGAGAGTCTCAGCACTCACTAAAGGAAAATAAATAAATAATAAGAAGCAAATTTCCTTGCTATTGCAAGGAAAAACTTGAGAGGCTGACTCACGTACATCCCAAATGCACAAAATCCAGAAGTCAAATAAACAGATTCCTTACTTTTAAAAATCTTATTAGCTTTTGATGCCTATCTCCTGTTTTTGGACCATTTCGTGCTAACAGATGTGAACACTGAAGCTTAATAAAACTCTTCAGATCGTTTTCCTTCTACTCCTTATTCCTTTTTCCATCACAGAATTTGAGGTCTAAACTGCGGTTCCCATGGAAAGGTATTTTTAGAAATACAGTCATTTCCCAACACTTTTCGGAACCAAGAATTAAAAATTAAGAACATCAGGGGGATGAAGCCAATTTCCAGGTTCCATCCAATGGCTCAGAACACATCTTGCTGAAGAGCAAACCCTCCAGCTGCAATTATGCGCCTAATAATGCTGTTCTGCACAACCCTTCTTCACCAAGACCTGAAATCAAGGCCAGCTCATAACAGGACAGTGACTACATGGGACCACTGCTTTCCTTCGGAAAGAACAAAGCAGCTCTGGTGACTTACGGAGACACAGTGTGAGATAACAGCATGCTGAATGTACTTCCTTTTCAGCACAGCTTCCTTTGACATGGAGAAGAAAGCTCCTGTAATGCCCAAAGTTAGGCAGTGAATTCTACATGAAATTCTCACACGTCCCTTGGGATGTATGCCTACCTCTCTGATCAGTCTGGAGAATGGCATTTATTTTGTGACTGAATGTAGACAAAGCAAACTTCATATAAGCTGACAAATAGGAAGAGGAAAACAGAATATGAACATTCACATTTTCCCCCCTAATAATGCTCAGCACCTAGAGCTTGAGAAGTGCCACAGAAATAGGTAGAAAGCGACATAGGGAAAGCATATGTGCATCACCAGATTTTCATTTTCTTTACTATTCTAAATGCAGAGATATCAAGCCAACTGATAACATCGCAAGGTTACCAGCAATGCACACAGGGAGATCCTCTCTTTGTTGAATGGTTTGCCAAGCCTGCTGTTACTTTGTTCTTGCAGTCTCAAGGGTGTATCCAAGCTTTAGAGCATTGCTAGGACAACCAGAACCTCATTCAATGGCATCTTTCACCAAGACCTTTGCGCTGTGAATGCTCCAGCAGTGAGCACTGCTGTGCCAGCACAGAGGGGACTTGGGACAAGCTCACATGCTTGTGCCACCACATTCATTCCATCCACCCATGTCCTGGGAGAGGAGCAAGTTCTGGGCGCAGCACTGTGCTAACAACTCCTCCATGTGGGAGTTAATGTTCTCTCTTAAATATCCCCACATGACATCTCCCTTCCCATTGAAGAAAAAAGCTTCAATACAGATCAACACAATTCTTTACCAGCCATCAAGCTCGTTGCTGGCCTACTACTCCGGTTCTTACGAATTCCAGTGACTTGAAGGTTAACCAGCTTCCTAAGTTTCTCAGCCTCTCGCTGCCTTCCATCACCTCTGAGCACCAGCAAACCACCAGCATGATGCAAAGGATGTCCTTCCCATACAAGCATTGTTGCCCATGAGTACAGCTCCCACTCCTTGGTACTCAGAGTGGTAATAGATTCAGTATTTCTTATTTTGATGGTCTTTAACACTACTGTGAATCTAAAGATGGGAGCCAGAAAAATGTTATGAACGTCAGATCACAGAAGATTCAAAACCTAGAGAGTCAGGAGGTCTGGTTCCAATCTTCAGTTTAACACCAGGGTGTTACTTCAGGCAAGCCTGGGCTTCTCTTTGCTCCTTTGATTGTTTTCACTGTAAGCTCTTTGGGGCAGGAACTGTGTCCCATTGTGTTGTTACAGGGTGTAGAACAATGGGCCCCTGACCTCAGCTGGGGAATCAAGAGATTACGAGAATTATTTAGAGGAAATCTGCGGTTAAACAAGGAATTGGAATCAGACCTCAAGTCCCCGTCAAGTGCCAGTACCATATGACTATCCTTTTTTACCCTTCTTTAAAAAATAGAGACTTAATGCACATTTATTGTTGCCCAACATTGGCCATTTTTCACACGTCTGCTCGCCCGCCTACATCTGAGTGCTGCGCTGTGGCCGCACGCTGGGTCAGCCTCTCGCTCGGTGGCGGTGCCATCGCAGTGCTCTGCTTCTGATAAAAGCATCTATCTGGTGGAAGGAAGCACAAAAAGGAAATCAAAAGGAAGCGCGAGGGCTCGCTGCGCTTGTGTGTGTGCATGGGATTCTTCAGCTGTACGTAGGAAATTAGTTCCAGCCAGGGTGAGCTCTGTGTGGTCTCACTAGCCATCCAAGTCAAACTCCAGTTCACCCCGGCTGCCAAGCGGAGCTGGGGAAGAGAAAGACGTTCAAGACAACGTGGAAAAGGAACAAAGCAGCCAAATAGAGTGAGCTGTTGGTATTTTTCTCCAATTTTTTTTTTTCTTTTTCTTTTTTTTTCCCCTCCCTTCCTCTGCCTCTCTTTATTTTTTTAAACAAACCACCTGGATGTTAAGATCTCCAGAACCCCATTAAAGGGCTTTTACTCCTTCATGAATTGGACACGTTTGATGAAAAGGGGCAAGGGGAGAGAAGTGTGTCTGCCTCCAGGAGGGGGAGAGGGGGGAGAGATAATGGGGCATGGGAGGCCCTAATTCCTCCTGTCTCCCTGCCGGTAATAGTGCTGGATGTAAACACTGCTCTGGTGAATGTTGGAGAGTGATTACAGGAGAGCTGAGGAAGGAGGAAGCATTTTGAAACCACAAGTAGGAAAGCAGCTCTTTGATGGAGGGTTAGGCAGATCTTTTTTCTCCATGCCCTTCTCCCTTGCAGAGCAGCCCCCCTCTCCCTCCACGCTCTACCTTCTGTAAACAGGGCGGCAGAAATTAGGCATGGGCCAATCTGTTAAATGTTTGAAGACAAAGTGGGCTCGGCAGCAGCTCTCACTCCACTGGATACAAAAGAAGAGGTTAATAACACTGTAATGGGCTCTTCTGGTCCTCTTCCAGCTGCTGAGAGGAAGGAGCTGCATGCTATGGATGCAGAAGCACCACTGAGCAGCAGAAAAGTTGGGAAATGAAGACTGCAGGCACCACCCAAGTACTGGTGGCTGAGCTAGCAGCAGCTCCAGGGTGTTCATTGACATGGAAAGACCAGAGATGAGCTTAGTGGGGAAGAACTGAGGTTCATCCGAGATGGTTGAATGGGAGCATTACCAAAATCCTACATCCAGATGGGTTCCTGGAGTCTGGTGCTCACTTCTGGCCCAGGAGACTTGGGTATTCCAACTGCTTTGCTCTGCATTGCTTTTCCTCATGGCAAGGCCACAGGAGGCAATTATTGCTCCGGAAAGAACTTGTGATCAGTGGCTGAGAAAAGCTGGGAATCAATGATCCAGCTGTCTGCAAATGCATGGTTCGGCCCATGGGGTCATCTGTCAGCATGAACTGGTTGGTCATCTGCACTCATACAGGAGTTTTCTGTGCTCCTAAACATCAGAAATGCTCCTGCAATTCCCACCTATCCTTGAGGGGAAGGACAGAAAGGACAGGAGCTATAGAAGGTTTAGGACAATACTCCCTCCTTAGCATTTAGGCCCGCAATGACTGCTTGTTGCTTTACTCCTGTAGATTTGAGACAGCAGGAGCTCACAGTGCATCCCAAATACAGTGTTTGCTTTCCAGTATTCAGCAGAGAGCACTTTTCCCTCACTGAGCCAAGTCTATTCCTGGCAAAGGGCAGTGATTTTACAAGATTGAGGATAAATTCAACCTTCAGATTCTTACTAAGCACTCCAGAGACTTTAATGAGATTTAAATGCCCCCACTCTATACAAATCCCAAAGGTATTGGGTATCTAACTCTGCCAACCTCCACCAAAAATTTGTTCATGAACCTCAGATGGTGATTCAGCTCTAATCAGTTTTTAACTGAATATATTCCTTAGCTGGAAGAGATCATGATGGTCCTTTAATTAAATCTCCTGCTTAATATATCCAGCCCCCCGATACCTAATACTTTTTGCCCCAGGCTCACAGTGTTTCCTTGCACGACAGCACCCCCACGAAAGCCTTCATTTAAACAACTGTAAATAATGAAGAGTACACATCCTGTGCTAAACACGCATGCTTTACAAGCTGCAATACACCGGGCAGCTTTGTTGCACGTAGAGTCATAGCTATAAAAAGGTCATTATGTTTCTATTGTTTATTCATGTAAGTTTGCTTAACATATATATTTATGTATACATTGATACATATGCATATATATAAAGCAAACACATATATATTTATATACATACATAAAAGGCAAACCAACAGCTATTTATAACCAGTCTTCTGTTACATCTCCTTCAACGCAAAAAGGTATGCATTCACTACAGGAACTGACCAAAATGAAAACTGATGAAGAAAACAAGTCTTTCAAACAAGGTGGCACAACCCCAGTTCTTCCAGGCACCTACCCAGCACTCATTCTTCCCGTTACTTCCCCTCTCTAGCACTATTCTCAAGCTGTTTGGTCCATACGCCTGTGATAGTTGAGACTGTAGGCTATAATTAGAGAGTCTCAGCTTTAGTGCAATTATACCTGATTTTGTGACCATCACAGCTCTCGGGTTCAGTGCCACCTTTGGGTGTCTGCCATCTAAAGAATAAATGAGCTACCATAAAATCATTTTTTAATAATTTCTCTGGCACTTTGTTTCAGTTTTCATTTCTACAAAGGTCCTATCTGTTGTAGGCTCAGCAATAATGTGACTAGGTGATGAAGAAGCACAGTCCTATGCAGTGATGATTCCCGACCTTTCCTTTACTCCTTTTCCCCCTTCCCCTAGACCAGATGGCACTCTTCTTTGAGGAGGATGGAAATAAGAGTTAGTAATATCAAATACTACCTTTTATTCCCTCCTTCTTCTGCCTGCTTCTGGTATCTGAATAAACCATTGGAAGGTTTATTCCCGTCACCAAAACTAGAAGAATCATACCAATGCCTATCACAAACACAGGATCGTTTCCCTGACAGTGAAACAGATGGGACAAGGCTCTCTATCACCAAAAGTTTTCACATCAATGCGATCTTATAAGAAGGTCTGGTCCCACTTCACAGAAGTTTCCCTTCCTGATGAACTGGAATTTTCTTCCCTACTCCCAATCCCTGAAAGTATAGTTTCCTACCCTGGGAACCACCAACCCTGTATTTCTGAGCCCTCCTTGCAGCACTGGTACAATGAAGCACCACTCTGTTGGGCAGAAGTGGTAAGGCAGCCACAGGGCAGATGAAGCAACACAAAACACACTACAAAAGTTGAGGTACAGCAGGGCAAAAGCAGTTACAATATCAGGGCATAGTGATTTTGGAGCTGTTCAGTGCTATGCACATTTAAAGTCACAGTATGACATGGCCTTAGCTCTTGTTTCTGATGTCAGAGCTCTGTGGAAAGAGAGATGCTTCTGTCGGCTTCAGGATTTGCAGCTGCAACAGCACAGAAGTGGGGCAGGAGCCAGCAGGAGGTTTGCTGCCATTACTACCACACACCATACTTCTACCACCCTCCCTCATGCCACTTTGCTTTACCTTTTCCTCTGTCAAAAGCTGGCATGCGGTCTAATGCTACTTTTGTTAATGAACAATCATGATTTAGCCATAAAACAATAAGTGGCGCCATGAGCTCATTAGACATTAACAACACTCTGAAGTTCAAGCATGTTATCTCCAGCAGAAAATTACAGGGAGCGCTTATCATTTGGGGAAAGCTGAGCTGTGGGCTCCTGGGAGGGTTCAAATGTCATCTGTGGATGAGGAGGGCGAGAGGCAGAGTAACTGGAGATGATCAATCACAAAAAGGCCATAACTGAAAACTTAAGAAGATATGAAAGCACATTAGTTCCCACAAACGGCTGAGGATTAAACCCAAGCATAGTTATAGCCAGGAGCACACAGCCAGCGAAGGTACTATTGAGGCGTGATGTTATTACTTCCAAGGGATGCCATTAAAATTCTGTTTACAAACCTAATGTGCCAGGGAATGGGTCAAGGAAAGAATTATTAGCAACAAAGCTATTTGATCTCTTTTATGATCCAGTGAGTCATATCACTCCGTACACTAGAAGGTGAATAATGAAAACCTCAAGACTGTTGATTTATACATGTGTCCAGAATCCTGTGTTCTTTAACCTCAGATGCCCTCTTAAGTGTGATTCATCCTAAATCAAATGGAAGGTTGGGTGCTATCATCCACATTCTCTCCTCCCACACACTAATTGAAATGGTGATTGACATCATGGTAAAATAAAATACCAGTGCCCAGTGATGGATAGCCAGGGCGGAGAGTAGGGTCAAGATACAAGAGTTGCAGATATAACTGTCTTCCTCCCCATATGGGATGGTCCTGGTTTCACCTAACATTCCCTCTGGAATGTTAGACCCAGAGTCACTGAATAATTTAGGCTGGAAAGGACCTCTGGAGGTCATCTGTCCATCTGGACATACTTTAGTGCGGCAGATCTGAGTGGATATAAAGGCCTTTCTTCTCATGTCTCTCACTGCTGTAGCTTCACCAAAGGCATGTAACCATGATCCCAACTGGCTCAGAAATTGCATCAGAAAACTGCAGAACCCAAACAAGTCAAATAAAGAGATGTTCCTTAATGACATGCTAGTCTTAGCAATATCCTGACATAAGCCATGTGGGTTTCCAACAGAAATCTGCCTCTTTATTTCAGGTCATTCTTTCAGCTTCTCAATAGTTCACTGCTGGGCAAGTCTGGTTTTGAGGATCCCAGAGGAAACCTAAAACTCATAGCAAGACTTTTTGGCTTTAAGAAAGATAGACTGCTCTTCCACCAGAGCAGCCCAGATCTCCAAGGTAAGCCTTGAAAAAGGCTGCAGAGCTCAGCCTCATCCCTAGAATGCTGTAATGATCTAGCTTTTCCCATGATGAACTGTCTGGGTCCAAGGCAAATCTGGAGATGCACATGGGGCTGGGGGAACATCTGAAGAAGTTCAAAATATAACTTCATTTCAGCAGTGAAAATTGAATAAAAACAAGGGGAAACAATCTTCTTTGTGTGTGTTAATAAGAAAATGTTTGGCAATCATTCCAAATTTCAAGCAAAATATCACTGAAACAATTGTTATGGTTTTTCCACTGGTGGTTAAATGCCATCCAGCACCTGGCCATGGTCTCATCAAACTTCTTTGCAGCAGCTATGCAGATTTCAAAATTAGCACTTTGCATGTATCATCCATTAGCACCCAACTGGGGTGTAAAAGTAATTTTCCTACATAATATTATATTCTCTGAACTTCACATATTTCGAATGAGGAATTCAAAGAATATTTTCTGTCATTTCCCTGCCTATGCAAATAGTTACCGTAGAGATCTCCCCAGGTTTTGGAAATAGAAACCACTTAGTTCAAATTTCTACTCCTCTTCAGAGGTCAGTGTCTCACTAAATGTAAACACATTAAGTAGGAATCTTTTACTTGTGGGGAAAAACATGGAGGGTGTAAGAATCTGTTGTTGCCATTGTGAAAGCAAATACTGTGGCTTAAAGCTAAGGAAAAAAAAAAAGCTTATTCTTATTTTCTAACAACATAACATCAAAAATTCAATATTCTTGAAATGTTGTATCTTGCAAATTTTCTCTGCACATCTCCAAGGCATTTGGGACACTCAAAGAAAATATCACTGAAACAATCTGAGGGGAACCAGAGGACTTACGTTTTCCAGCATGTACATACTTCTGCCCGCCCTCCCTTTCTAATAGTTTTACAAATACCTGGAGTTATGTCCAACCCTGGAGGTTTTGAAGCGCTTCCAAGATGTATGGCATAGCCATGTGTATTTCTGGGCCTTGATCAACTGCTTTGCTGTGCAGCAGAGAAAACATCGCAGGTCATTAGTGGTTTTCTAGTCTGTCTTGCATTATTGTATCCATTTTGTCTGTTTGTCACAGGCTGACTATGGCTGTGAAGCAGTTTCGGACACCAAGCAGGATTCTGTTATGCAGATCTGAGTTCTTTGTAGGAGATACCAACGAAAATCCCAAACAGACTCATAGGATTTGCTAATACCCAAGCCCTGATATCTATCCAAGATGCATGTTTTTCTTGTGATGAGTGAATGCAATGAATCTTGGTATACATTGTATTTTTCATTATAATGCAAAATTTTATTGTTATTTTCTCCACAACTGAAGCCAGGAAGAAAGAGAAGCTGGGATGACAGAGCAAGGCCATGATTAGACTTTCGCAGTGTTAAGAAAGCTACGCAACCAAACTGAGAGATCTTTTGTATTGGCACTGCTTTGAATTTGCTTTTCAAACCTACATAATCCTTGATATTTTTCCCTTTGATAAGCAACTTTCACAAATGCAGAACAGAAGCAAAAATGTGGATTAGAGGGATAAGAGCTGCACTAAGCAACACTTTTGAAGAAGGTGCTAATACACAGAAATCAAATAAATGAAGCCTATCAAAGATCAGGAATGATGCTCTACATTCTATACACTATATCCAGTTATACACTCATCTCGGCACTGTGTCACCAAAATGATGAGGTCAATCTATTCCAATTCGTCAGATACATAAAACTACATTTTAGACAGCAGGTTTGAAAATGAGCTGATCTACACAAATGCATAACCTGTTCATGAAAACATTCTACTAAGCTGGCCCGATATTGCATATGACCTTCGCAGTTTCAAACAGTGCAGTGAGAAATGAGTGTGCAGCAGAAATTTAAGCAACAGTCAATCTGGGATCTCAAAGTTTTTTTGAATTAAAGCTTACTCACAGATTGCTTCTGCATAGAAATACTGCATTACAATTTAGATTTAGGGAACTGTCAGGTATGCCAGTCTTGTTCTGGCGCTTGTAGTTTTCTCTAATATCATGAAAATTAGGCCTATTAGTTCTTGTCTACTGCCAAACCTGGACAATTAATGTCTGCTATCTTTACTACACCTCTTAAAATTTGGCAATTCTTCATAGCATACAGCATAATCCCGGAATTTCCACATTCAGTGAGAAGCAAAAGTCTTGTAGTTCCAGTTAAGAGTATTGGACATCAGCCTGCTATCTCCTTTCTGTTTGGTAGAAATATACATGCATGGAATTTAGATATTTGTTTTTACTTTTTGGCTATCTAACCACAAGCATAACTGCCATGTGTAGTAGTTAACAACTACTGTTGTTAAGAAATGAGTAAAACCATTGAAAACTGGGTTTCAGATTTAACCTGCATGTAATACCATTGGTTACTGCAAGTCACAAATTACGTGATTTCAGCAGAAGGATTAGCACCATCAGATCTAACAAGCCACTTCATTTGCAAGTACGGTCTAGAAATTTACAGTGCCTGGAACCGTGATGATTAAGTGAAAATAGAGTTGGATATACCAGATACAGATAATTTCTAATTTACCACTTATATCCAGTAACCAATCATTAACAATCCAAAGTCCTTTGGTCTTCATTTTTCTCACACTAGAATTTTTAAACGAACAACAACATAAAAGGTACATCACCAATGTTACAGTAGTGGAAAATCAATGACAGATATTAGGGTAGTCACTAACTCCCAGCCTCAGGTGTCCTGCTTCCAATTCTGGCTATGTTGGGAAAAATTAAGAGAAATGCCAGAGAAATGACACAAAACTGAAAAATAAAACCAGGCTTACAGAACATGCACCTTCAACTTTTTCTGATGCAGAAAGCCCAAACTCACATATCCAGTTTCAGAAAATTCATTAACCCCATTCCTGTGAGTAAAGTCTGGTCACATACCTATAGACCAAGACCCCAGACTAAAAACACAGATGGTTTACAAGAGCTGAAGAAGAGTAATTGTCTTTAAAGAGCAAAGATCTGAAGAGATGCATTGGTTTTGATGACTTTTAAAATGAAAATGTCAGAATATTTGTTATACTTCCATATTATTTGCCACGATAAAGAAGCTCATGCAAATAATCCCACTGAGAAAGCATTTTGTTACTAGGGTTTTTAAGTTGCTCTGCAGGACTCAATGAGTTTAACATTTTATTCCCACTGGGAACAATCTCTTCCTCCCTCACAAAATGCAGAATTTCTGAGAGAATAGAAATTCTCCTTGGTATCTTCTGTACTGCAGATGGCTACAGGGAGGTCTTTGACATCATTTTTTAAGGTTCCCTTTCCAGTTCAGGTCACTTAAGTAACTATAATTCTACCACCTCTTTATCTTCCTTTGTTTCCTCACAGAAATGGGTCAGAGTGGAAGTAAATAATTCAGCTTTCGTGCCCTTCTTCTTTTTCTTCTTCTTTTTCATTACAAAAAGCTTAAAATTTACTTGCACCAAGGTTTTTACTTATGTCTTAGCTTGGGTCAGTTTTAATCCAAATTCACCTAACCTCAATCTGTGACCTCCCCAAAACAGGCCAATCCACCTGGAAAAATTAATGCTTCTCTCCTTCTTTCCACATTAAAGTAATGAAATAAAATAATCAGATGCTGGAATGTGTCTTGGCATGAACAACAAACACAGACAGCTAGCTTTATTAGCTGCTTCTCTGGAATAAAGCTCCCATGGCCCTACAAATATTTACTAATATGCACTGTGAATGACCTCAGATCTTCCAGGCCAGGCCAGGGCAAAAGCTCATTTAAAAATCTTTATAACTCACTTTATACTTCACTTCATGACTTGCAGAGAAGGATGGAAAAACATTCCCATTGCCTGGGAAGCCAATGGAAGGAAGAATGATGTATTGCAAGCAGGGACTTGGCACCACAGTGCCTCACAGACTGGCTGCCACAGCACGTGGGTTACACTCAGCTGGTAGTGTTTAACAGTCCACTCTATTTTGAGACAGGGAAATGCTTGGGATCCCTGCAGAAGCCTGTGCAGAACTGCAGGATTCTCAATCTTGGAACTGTCAGCATTGGAGAAAAAAATTGATAAAACCTGCTCTGGGATAGGAATGATCCTTTGGGTTAAAGTGCTCACAGTGTGAAAAGATGTCTTGACATTCCAGTAGCAGAATTCTGTTGTCAGAACACCTCTGGCAACAGCTGCATGGCCTAGCTCAGGTGATCCTCACTGTAGAAGGGATCATACGTTCAAAATTAATGGGTTACTAAAAAGTGAGTGTGTAACAGAGAAGTGTCCAACTGGTTGCTCTCATGGAAACTGTCAGCTCCACTTTCCCATTGTCCTGAAACTTTGTGTTGAGCAGCTAACAGAGATCTACACTATTAGACACAAAATCTGTTTTGTCTCCTGGGAGAAGTCCCAAATGGGGCAATGGGCTTCCACCAGCCACATGCTTGCACAGCATCTGAGCAGCCAGAATTCTACAGCAAACTAGGGCAAGACTGAGGGATGGAGGGCTGCAGCAACAGAATATGAAGAGAGAAAAGTAATTTATATGTAGCTCATCCAAGACAAGAAGGAAAAAATGACCCAGAGGTAAACAAAAGAGTTGGATCATGGGAGACAGAAAGCAGTTAAATGTGTAGGTAGAGGCAGATGACTGAGGTGCAGGGCAGAGGTGGGTTTCTTTAAACAGCAGAGGTCTTCTGAACTCTGCTCTCATCTAAATCAATCATCTCAGCAGTTTCAGAGAGATGTCAGCCAGTGCTGGGAAGTCCTGCAAGAATGTCCCCTGATCAAAAGGGACAAGTGGGGAAGTACCAACTCCTGCTCTGGCCATAGGGAAAATAGATGGAGGTGTTTCCTAACCTACTGCATTCTTCACCAGTAGATGTCAAAAACACTTTGCAAAAGCACTCAAATATTCCTGCCTTCACCACAGATAGACAAGACTACCCCAGTTTCTCCAAGTTCATCCTGCAAACCCATTTTCAAGACCAAATCCAGTGCTCTGACCAAAAGAAGTGTATGTAGGACCATGAATGGCGTCTTGGAGTAAGGGGTCACTTAGCAAGCCAATTCACTAAACGATGAAGCCTAATGAGGGCTTATGATGTTTCAGATGGGTAGTCAAGCCTTGAAAGCAAAACACTGCAGAGCCCAAACCTTGAAAGCTTCTCATATAAAATCAAATTGACTGGGCCTGATGAACAGAGAGCCTTGCTTATACCCCAGTAACTCCATTCATTCAAAGGCACGACTTTCAGTGATGTCAGGACAAAAAAGAGTAATTGCAATTCTCACAGTCTCTGGAGAGAGGTTTAGAAATTTTCTCTTTGAAGACGCCTCGTAAATGAAGCCTTAAAATTCCATTTTTCCCCCCAATTCTCAATCTGATGCATAAATATTATTTAAAAAAACCCAACACTTGTATAAATAAAAATATAAATGCATCCTGTGTTCTCTCCCACACCCCATTCTTCCTCCCTCCTCTTTCCTCATTGTTTGTTCAACAGGATGTTGGCTTTGCTGTGAGGTACACCAAGCCATCTGTCAAAAACATGGAAACAGTTAACGACGCGCACACACAGAGGCTGGAACGACATGTTACAGAGCCTATTTGAGGTCAGAATTAGAGACCATGCCTTGAGAGAGCAATCCAAGCCCCAAAGCTGTGTCTACTTAAGCCAAATTATAGCTTTTCCCTTCTTACAAAGGGAATGTCACTTTGCTTAAGTGGTAGCTCTTCTGGGATACACTAGAGCTGGCAGTACAATGCTCTGAGAGGATCACAGGAAGGCCTGGCACATCCAGGAGCAACTGAAGTAGCATGGTTTGCTAGAAGTCAGAAAGAGTTGTTCTGCATACATGAAGATACCAGGGGAATAGGAAGGACGTAGGAACATTTTTGGAAGTTTCTACTGAAAATAAAGGATAAGAATAATAATAAATTATCGCAGAATTTTAATCTCTAGTGACCTCTTTAAAACCTTCCACCTGAAGATAGATGAGCTCTCTGTAGAGTCTTACTCTAGGTCAATCTTTCAGCTGACGCCTGTGAACATCAGAGACTCTCAGGAGATCTTGCACTGCTCTCAAGTTGGAGAAGATGGATCTGCCTGAAATGAGTGGTTTGAAGCCATATCTTAATTCGCTACCCTCTCCAAAGGGTTACAGAAGGGAAAATATCTACTTCAGAACTGCAGTCTTGCATAAGCTGATTTGGCTGGCAGGAAGTTCAAGAACACTGTACTCTCAATCCCAGGCTGGAATACCACATCTAGAGAGGGATGAGTGGATGGTTCCATAGCCTTGCAGTCCTCTGGCGTACTGAGGCCATCCAGTAGAGCTTCAAAGCAGCAAGGTTGCACAATGAAATATGATTCTCAGGAAAGAAGAGACCCCACCTCATTCTGTGATGGAAGAGAAGAGCCAGATGCTGAAGCCAACACCACACATGACACTGGAGCTGAAGACATACAGGTCAAAAGCTCCATAAACCATTACCAGGAAAACACACAACTGGAAACAAGTGGCAATAAAAATTGCAACACTTAGAGATCAAAAACCTTAAATCACCATATTTCTTTATTTTAAAAATACAGGATGAATTGAAATTAAAATGTCCTGCAGCACATTTACATCAACTCATTATTTTTCAAGCACGTCCCTAATTTATTTCACAGCACAGGTCTGAGAAAGCATTTGTAATTTACCACTAAACACAGATGGAAGACGCGGTTTTTATAAAACCACACTTACAAAGGTTGCTCTCTCCTAAAAATGCTATCAACAAAAACCTGACAGCAATAGAAAATGCAAGTGGCTTTAACTCTAGACATCACTGAGAACCATGATAACCCTTTGAAAAAAGTGTCCTCTAGGAAGTAAGAAAAAGAAATATCAAAGCCAATAATACCAAGTGCTGATCTTCAGGTCAAATTTTGCTTGAAATCACTATTACAGTCAAAATCGTGATGAAGGAGCTAAAACTTTATGTTTCCTTCAGCTTCAAAAAGCTGGTCTGAACTGCTGGCAATCTGTTGAAGGATCGAAATATCCTGGGTACCTCAGAGTCCCTCTCAAGACCAAGTTCCCCAGTTTTGAGGGCTCCTCAAAGATGCCCACACACTACCCAGACCCTCACATATCCTCAGCATGCATCAGTGATAAAGGAAACCAAGGTGGTTCTGTAGCTACAAGCACTGAATGGAATTAGCTGAAACAGCATAGCAAACGAAAATGCAACTGAAATGTACTACAGCATGTGAGGGCTAAATAAAGCCAGCTTCTTTACTTCTTGGTCCCACTCAGTTTTCAACCACTGAAAATGAAAACCTTGCCCTTTTTAAGAAGTTAGACTGTTCTGACAACAATTTGTCTAATGTCAAAGAGTTGTTTGTTGATTATTTCCCTCCACAAAATTCTAGATTGCTCTTGACTGGTTTACAGAGCACTTCTGTATTTGAAGAAGGAAAAAAGCCCACTTTGATCCTAGTGGCTTGTCTGGTACCTGGCCAGGATGTATGTTGAGAGCTATCTGATCCAGGATTTTGCACTTACAGCAAGAGACATGACAGACTTTTTAGGGTCCTGTCCATATATCATAATAGCATAATGGTAGATTTACCCCAAAACAAAGAAGCCAAATGGACCACATAAAATACATCAAAATTTTACACATTTGGGTCAGTACTAAGGAACAGTATGGCCCGTTTATCTTCTTTAGTGTTTCCCAAGAAGCACACCAACTCTTATACCTACACAAGTCAATGGGGAACAGGGTCAGGCTCCAAGCCAGGCTCAGTGTGGATGTAGCTCATACTCTGCTCCTGAATCTGCATCTGGGCTTCACATTTTTCCCTCATATCCAGAATGGCATAAATGCAATAACAAAGGTCACATTTTCGGTGTGAGCATAATGAAGGAGGCTCTGCTTAACAACCAGCACTAGCCCGGCTCTGGTAGCTGCCTGGCATTATCTTGTCTGCTGGCCTTTGTTTGATGAAACCTGAAGACTTCCAAGATATGGTATGCCAAACCACCAAGTTATTGTCTTTCTCATGTACCCTTCCAGGCACTTCCACATGCCCCAGGAGGATGGCAGCAGTTACAGGACACTCATTTGTCATTTTTGTCATTTGTTTTTTTCCTCCAATATCTCTCCTGTCTCTATCTAATCAGGGGGATGTTTCCTGTCTTTGTTCTCAACCATTCATCCTACGGGAATGATTATTATCATCAAACAGTATTAAAATAGAAAGCCTGGGGCCAGCACCCGATTAGCATGGAGTTAGGGAGCCCTGGAAGAGAGCAATGGAACAGACCAGAAGCAGCACAAATGGCAAAGAATGGATGGTTTAGGTGCCATTCAAACACAACATCACCCATCTTTAGAAATAAATCTGGGCTTCAAAGCCAGCATGGACAAGTTTAGAATCAATACATTTCACATACATCTGGCACGTCACCAGTAGGGTTTGAAAATGACACAACTGCCAGCCCTCCAACAGTTTAAATCTTAGGCTGCCTGAAAGAGAATTCCAGATCTCAGAGCATGGGAAATTGTTGAAGTTTCCTTTGTGCATCAAAACCCTGCTTCCGGGAAGCAATGTCAATTCCCTCCCAAAGGAACAGTATGATAATGGATAGGTCCTCAGAGTGAACAAGTTATTTTAAGCCTAGGATCCATATTAGAAAAAGACTACTTCTACAGCCCCCCACATACACTTCATTGTTACAGTTACAAAAGTTGGTACTTGTACTTCATGTACTCTACATATATTAGTGAAGGACAAGTGGCTAATTGGAAGACCTTTCCAGCTTGTAGGGGGTTATGGGTAAGATACGACCAAAACTTTGGCTGACTGATCAATTTTTCCTCAGAAACTGTCCCTTCTACATATTAAAAAAGTATATATTCTTGAGATAATAAAAGGCATCATTATGATATTGGTTTTTATTTTTGCAGAAAGAGAAATCAACTCACAAAACCAAACTTACTTTACCTTGATTTCTAGTTAAAAAGAAGAGTCAATAAATCAAAGGCAAAATATTAACTATTTGAAGTAGGAAATGAACATTTTACCATTCTAATTTGAATGGTAAATTAGAATAAGGTCAGTCTTTTAAACCTTTTCAAATTAGAATTTTTCCAATCCTTTACAAAGCAGTTTTCATGTAAGCCACCAGGGCAGTACTGAGGAAGATTTCCCCTGTACTCGGCACTGGTGAGGTCTCTGTTGAGTACTGTGTTCTGTTTTGAGCACCTCAGTATATAAAGGACATGGAGGTGCTGGAGCAGGTCCAAAGAAGGGCAACAAGGTTTGTGAGGGGCTTGGAGAATATGGCCTACGTGGAGAGACTGAAGGAACTGGGGCTATTTAGTCTGGGGAAAAGAAGGATGAGGAGAGACGTTATTGCTCTCTTCCAGTACCTGAAAGGTGATTGCAGCGAGAGCAGGGTTTGTCTCTTCTCATTGGTGACAAGTGACAGGATGAGGGGAAATGGCCTCCAGTTGTGCCAAGGGAGATTTAGGTTGGATATCAGGAAAAACTTTACAGAAAGGGTGGTTAAACACTGGAATGGGTTCCCCAGGGAGGTGGTTGAGTCACCATCTCTGTATGTGTTTAAAAGCCTCTTGGATGGGGTGCTCGGGGACATGATTTAGCGAAGGGTTGTTAGAGTTAGGGTAGTATGGTCAGGTTGGACTTGATGATCTTTAAGGTCTTTTCCAACATGAGCAGTTCTATGATTTTATGATTCTATGATTCTAAGAGCTAGGAAAGCCCAGAAGTGTTCCTGCTTCCCCAGCCAGGTTTTCTCATCACCTCAAACACAAAGCCACCTGATGACAGAGTTGATGGGATGATGTTCTTCCACCACCCTCTGCATTAGCACAAGTTGACACAAGCGCCAGGTCATGTACACATGGACAGGTGCAAGGTTGTGCTGTCACTTCTCCTCACTCAAAGTATCTCTGGTTTGAACCTTACTCTGGTCCCTAGTATCTTCACCTGCTACATATACAAAAAACTAAACTGAGTTGGGACAGTGCTCTGACTTTCTGCATTGCTGTGCCATTATTAATTTAATCGCTATAACCTGTTTGGGGAGGAAAATTCCAAGCAGTGGCCTCTAAGATGTAGAGAAATTCAGAACTGAGGTTTTGGCTCACCACTTTACTGCCCAGTGGAAAAGAACAGAGTTGGGTTTAAAGACATATTCATAAACTTAAAGTTTGGGATTGTAATTATTGTCAGTCTATGTGTTTTAATTTTCCATTTTTCCTACTTTTTAACTGTTGAATAGTAAGAAAAGCTCTCATGCTTTAAAGGACAAGTCTGTGAAGTCACATTTTTCTTCTTTTTTTTTTTTTCTTGCTCGTCTTTATACAGCCTGGCGCCAAACATTACATTGGTGTAAATCATGGAGTTGATGGGAACTTTGCTCATTTATATCCAATAAGCGTCCAGTCTCCAGTATCTCCAGATAAAGATCTTGTTGTGTTTAATGCTGCATAAACACACAGGATGATGCGTTCCCTGTTTTTAAGAAGTTTGTTTAACTTTTTGTGTCTCATCTTCAGTTACAATAGCAAACAACGGGAGGGAAGGGTGGAGAGAGGGTGAGATAGCAGCAATGAGATCATGCAGCACAGAATCCGGTAAATTCAAGGGTGAGAAGTCTTTCAAACAAAACTATCTCTGCAAAATCAATGGGAGAAAAAAAAAAAGAGGCTAAATTAAGCCTTCATTCTATTTAAAACCCATATACAGCATCTCACATAATTGCATTACATAAACACAACTGTGTTATATTTACAGTTCAAAACAAAACAAAAAACCCTCAGTTGTAAGACAAAGTCCCACCCTGCTATGGCATTTGCATGCTGAAGAAGCACATCCACAAGTGAGATGTGTCATGCTTGCAGATGTCCATGTCCTGCTGCCCCTCCAAGACCCAGAGCCCTGCTGCAGGGACAGCAAGCCCCAGGCACCAGGTACAACCAGTGTCAAAATACAAAAACACCCATCAGCAACGTGGTACAAAGCACTGGCCTGTGAACAAACCACGGGCTACGATTCTTGCTCAAGCCATTTCACAGTTTCCAGCCCTTCTGCAAACGGCTCTGGATGTTTCCACAGGAAAATCACCAGCCATCCCCCAGCCAAATTCTTCACTGCCCACTGGAACATCTGCTTACCAGAGTCATCCAGCCTCGCCTGTCACTGCTTTCTGAGTCACACGGGAGGCCCATACCAGTTGCTCTGCAGGGGTTGCACAGAATTCAAGTGTACAAGTGAAGTGGGAACATTCAACACCCAACAGCCTGTGGATACCAAATCATGACACAGCTTCCACAGATCCCTTTGGATTCAGTGGCAGGGCTGGAGGGCACTATGCAAAAGTTTCCCAAGGTGGAAGGAATTGTGGTCCTGCTGTTGTGCAACACGTGAAGTCACCAGTGGTTGTATCGAAATAAACCTTGACTAACATGATGCAACAGCCTTGGCACAGATTTTGGTGTAAATGATTGCCCTGCAGGGCACAAAAACATTCATCTCATTGGGTAGAGGTGTAGCTGGGAACCCACAAAGCCCTATTTCTCCATTTCTCTGTTCTGGTTTCCCTCTCCACCTAACTTGCAGATCAGGATTCCTCCAGGTGCTCTTCTAACCCACCTCACACATGTTACTGCACTAACATTGGTGCCAGCTGGACTCCTGGAGGACTTTCACACCTTCCTACTTCCTATCCCTGGATCATTTGTCCTCACTTCTGCTTCTATGAAGTTCTATGTGCCTTGATCCATATGTGAACTAATATTTACCAAAAGTACTTAAATAAGACCTTAATCTTGTGAATACCTAGGACAATTCATTGCAAACATCATACATTGGCTTCCCAGTTGTTAAAAAAAAAAAAAAAAAAAAAGGAAATAAACCAGCCTTTCTTCTCTTTCTCATTCACAGTTCCATTCAGCCCCAGTCCTCTCCCTTCCTCGGAGTGCATGGGACATCAGTGTAACAGTTGTATTTACTTCTTTCCAGTTTGCCTCTGCCATTTCCACTTGAATGAGGTATTTTGCAGCTGATGCTCAGCTCCAGCTGTTTCTAGGCATAAGAGGTGGCTAATGGGATCAGGGACCGACCTTGGCACACCAGGCATGCAAGCATTTAATTCTGCCACCCGATTTATAACCTAGCAGACACTCCTGTGGTGATACCACTTTGTAGCTACACTGCAGCCACCAATGCGGAGGTGATAGACACTGCTTTTTAAAAAGACATCAGCTCTTCAGGGAAAAGAGGGAATCCAATTATAAAGAAAATTAATTTCTTTTTTGCCATCATTATCCTCAATCTGAAAGAAATCTCAGACAGAATGACTAATCAGGCTCCAGCCAGCACAACCTTGGCTGCTGGCAGGGAGAAGCAGGTGAAAGCAGAGTCAAGCAGCCATGGGTCCCTCTGCCAAACACGGGGATGCTGCCGGAGAAGGGGATTGCAAACTGTGGGAGGAAAGGTGGGCAGTTGGACCCCTATAAAAACACCAAAAACAGAACAGAAAAAATCAAGAGAAGGGATTCCTTGTAGTCACGTGACTTTAGAAATACATTCTATAAGGGATCCTGCAACATCAGCTGGTGGGAGATGGTGTAACCTGCAGCGAGAAGCAGCAGAGAGAGGAGCCCAGCTTGGAGGAGGGTTGGATGGATAGCTAGACCTGTGGGTGCTGTGCACATGCTGGGCACATGTTGGTGCACATGCTGGGCAGCGAGCTCTGAGGAGTGCCACTTTCTCCTTGACTTTAGGCTCTGGCTAAACAAAGCTGCATTGTTTTGTATCAGGTTCTGCTCCTGCAGCCTTGCTGGGGCTGAGAAACAAAGGGGGCTTCATGCAGGACAAAAGGGGCCTGTTCTACCTAATGAGGACCAGTTGAGAGGTATGGAGACAGCACCCTCTCAGCATCAGCCCTGGGGCTGCGAACAACTGCTGTCCCGCGGCTAATGAAGAGCAGTTGAGAGGTGCAAGCAGTGCGAACAGTCCAGCCAGCAGCAGGGCCAGCCTCAAGGGACGGCAGCACGGTCAGGGCCGGACCAGTGCAAGGAGCCTGCTGGGTTCATCTGTCACCGCACTGGCTGCTGACCTGGGGCCCCGGCCTCGCTCCCTGACCTCTGGGCACGACCTCCCCACTGAGGCATGGGTGCCCGGCCAGGAGCTCTCTATTGACTACCTGTCAGAGGGCACCTGCTTAAGGAATCCCATTGAAATTAAAGTCAGAAAATGAGTCACGAGGGACTGGTTGAGCTGGGAAGCTAGCATTAGACCCTGGTTGGTAAACCAATCTCCCTAATTATCTGTCAGAAGAATATCCCTTGCTTTTCTTCTCTTTTCTTTTTCCCCTTCCCCCCCACTGCTCTCTTCCCAGTCATCTCTTTGGCTCATTATCTTAATTTCACATTAACTGAAGGGATTAAAAGCACCTTGTGAAGGGAAGGGGGGCTGGCAGAGATTGAAGAAAGAAAAAAGATTCAAGGCTTCCAAACGGAGCCTTTGGGGAGCTGAGCCCAGCAGCAATGTCACGAGCCATGGGGCTGCTTCCACCCTGGTGATCTGTGTTGGGGCATCATGGGCGTGGGTATGTGGGCGTATCATGCTGCACTCTGCTGCGCTTTCATATCCAGCCCCCATATCTAGCATAAAAGAAAACAAACCCACAATGGAGCAGAGAAACCAAACCCTGTTTAAGGGAGGACGTGTGGCTGGTGCTCATTTTCCCACCTTTCTCCCTGCAGTGTAATTTCATGCAGCTACTGAGGTGTTTCTAAAGCTTGCGGGCACACTGCAAAAGATTTGCTGTTACAAAGCCCATGGAGCTGCTCTCTGCTGCCAGCTAGGCTGGGCCTCACTGTGGCACTCCCTGCACCAGTGAGGCTGAAGCCCTATGGATGAGATAGACTCCTCAGTTCTCCCTGAATGAAAATTTGTGCTGCATAACATTCCATTACTTCTGCTTTACTCTGATAACATTAGGAAAGGCATGGGAATGTCGTGGTTTGCCAGACTTGGGTGTCTTTTCTTTACTCTCCCTCACTTAGATGGGACGAAGGTGGGAGTGCTGCTGCTCCCCACCATACAGCAGGGCTGCATAGAGCAGAAAAAAGCCCAGGGTGGGCTCATCTCCTGCAGCTGCTCCCTATGCCCAGCACCTTCAGTCTGCTGACTCACAGAGCACATCAGTGGGTCATAGCTGAGGGTCCTCCCTCTAACTCTCTTAAGCCAGCACATCCCACACTCAATTAGTGTTATGGCCTGAAGGTCATTAAACACGTTACTGATGAGACTGATAATAACACTGCACTTCTTGAGCAACTATATTTTCTTTATGCTTTTTTTTTTGGAAGGGAAGGCAAGGTTAACGATACTCACCTGCCCAACCTCCAAGGAAGCCATCCTAAAGCAACCACACCACTTCAATTTCAGAAAACTCCAACAGAGCCAGCCGGAATTTGACTGTAGACCTGAGCAATGATCTCCCACAAGCAACAGGAGTATTTGATCCAAAACCCTTTCTGAAAAGCTGAATGGGAATCACCTCTCTTCTGGCTGTCTGTGGTGCCCAGCAGAACATCCTGATGCATCCCATCTGGATGCCAGGGCCAGCACTAAAAAGCTCTTGCTCTAGGAAGACAATTGTTTATTATGCTCTGAAACTTCTTAATTACAACAATAGCAGACAAATCCCAAATCGTCAAACCAACAACCCCCTAATCTGGGATGTAATTTGTTCCCAGCTCAAGCGGTTGCTCTGAGAAATGAGGCCAGGTGGGCTCGAGTGCCTCCCCCCAAGGATCACGTCCAAGGGTTTATGGCAGAGATAGCTAGCAGGGAATTTTCACATGGGTCTAGGTTTCAACATGAAAAACTTTGCCCTGTACTGCTCCTAACCCCTTGAAAAGACAGGACTGCATTTCAAGTTTTGTTCACAAATCTGGCTGTAACCCATTACCCTGTTAAAAGGCCAAAGATTTAGTAGTATATAACTCTGTAGCTAGTCCCATTGGATTCCCTGGGATTAGTTTTGCAGCCAAATACTTGCATTAAGTGTGAATAAAGACATCAAACTACAGCCTTACGTGTCAATGATTCATTGTCAGAATTCCTAGAAGAGAAGGGACCCACACAACAGCCTCATAGCTGTGAAGTGACCTAATAACATGTTGTCACACAGATAGGAAAACTGCACCCAGTGAGAGAAGAGGAAAAATATATTATCTAGTGGGGAAGTCACTGGAAGCAGAACTGAGCTCACCCCAGAACAGTCGGTTTAAGCAGAACTATGACTCTCCTCCTTTACCTCTAGAACCACCGGCAAGCAAATAAATGTTGGATGGGTCTCAGAGCCAATGCTCCTATCACACCTGAGGTCAGGTATATCTGGTCACTCCACAGTGAACCCAAGAAGTTTTGAATGCTGTTTTATTGGGTGAAAACATTTGCTCACAGTCAAATGATAAGGAAGGCTTGATGCAATGGGCAAAAAGGACAAGGAAGAAAACAGTGGTAAAAAGACATTTTTTACATATTTTCTCCTGGTCATCTTCCAGGAAACCAGAAAACTGGTTTCAGATGTAGTTTTTATTCAAAATGCAACCACATATCTTTTGGTTGAGTAGAACCAAGCCTGTAGCACAGGGATGGAGGGAAGGCAGCTTGCCCTGCTTAATGGTCCACAGCCGTGAGAAGGCATTGTAACTGCAGCAGGAAAAGAAAGCAGCACAATTCCCATTTCCCATCCCCACTGGTACCTATGAGGGAGCTGAAGCGTTTCCAAAGAACTGTCTGTGCTTGCAAGGGTCTGTGGCTTTACTAGAGATACCTGCTGAGAAACACTGTTAGCTTAGCCAGGAACAAATGTCATGAATGTAGGAGCATACATGTACAATTCAGTGTCATAAATGGGAAAAGTCATCCTCTGGACTTCAGCCTGCAACATCAACAGGCCTGAAAACCAAACTCTGAGCAAAGATAACTCATCCCACCTTAGCAAAAAGACCTTTTGCCTTTTCCTCCCAGTTCAGTCTCCCTTTTTTCCCCCATTAAGGACTTTGCTTTATCCTCCCATGGAAATTTCATGCATTTTAAACAGCACCATTGAAAAGAAACCCCTTGAAGTGGAGCATTAGGACAACAAAATGGAACATCAGCATTACCCCTGGGACACTGAGCAGGCCCAAAATGTCAGTAAGTGGGGAGGAAGCCATACTCCTCTAAGCTTTGAAAACATCTTTGTTTCAAATGCTTCTCTGAGGATTAAAACCCAAGAAAACCTCATTTGCTGCACTCAAAGGCAGCTTTCCTGAGGCACATTTTGGAGTTTTCAGCACCTCCCATTCTTGGGCACTGTGGCAGGGCACAAAGCAAGGCTTCCTGGCTGTCTGAATTTCTAGCGTGACAAAACTCACTTAGATCCCCATTTGGAAAAAAGCAGCCAAATTCTTAAAAGCTTTCTACAAAGTAAAAAGTCCCAAAGAATTTTCATTGGTGAAAACCATGGAGTGCTTTCCTGGGAAGAAAAGCGTATCTTTTCTGTTCTGGTAAAATGAAAGTTCTGCCATGAATGGGAACAACTCAGCTGCTGAGAACTAAACAGAGGAAAGAGAATCAGCTTCTTCTCTGTGCTTTAGGTCACCATGGCTCAAAGCATTGCCTTGCCTCCAATCAACCTGCAAAGCCAAGGACCCGGCTAATCAGTCCCTTTGGTAGGAGGTAGGCACGTCCCACCTGTCCCCATTAAGTAAAGGTCTGTTACACTTGGCATTTCAGCATCATTGCAGCACCAGAAAGTTTATTTACTCCACAAGAGAAACCAAAGTGAAGTGAGATGATAGTGCTGAAGTTAAGACTCTAGTCCATTGAAGCAAGAACCTTCTGATGGGAAGGGAGCAGGTTTACTGGGTACCTGCTCAGATTTGTGCTGCATTTTGCCATGCAAACACTGGCAAACCTTGGAGGATACCTCTGGAAGAAATCCAAACCTGTGGGCTGGCTCCCATTCCCGCAGGCTGGAATGGGGCAGGGCCACCTTTTGCCTCTTTTTTTTTTTTTAACCAGCCTGCATAGAGACATTCTGTTAGTACCACAGTAGTGAAATCAGTGCCTTAGAAATGAGTCAACACAAAAACAAACAAACAAACAAACAAACAAACAAAAAAAAAACAAGGAACCAGCAGCAACACCTCTTCCTTGAATGCACAGGAGTGAGAAGCAAATGCCAGCAGGCCAAGCTAAGGGTAAGAAACCATGCTGAGGTGGACAGTTCCTCAAAGGAAAGTTTCTACTGAGCCTTCAGGCTAGGTGACAGCTTGGTACAGACCACAAGTCAGAAATAGCAAAGCTGTAAATTTTACACGTAACAAGGAAAACAAGTGTTGTTGATACCACATGTGAGCAAAGCAGCTGAACTAATGATGTCTCAGCCTACTTACAATGTGAAGTTTCCAGATCATGTGGATTGGGTTTCCTGCCCTTCATGTTGCAGCTAAACTACTTTTACAAATGTAACAAGCCAGAATCATCTCTTATGCTCATCGGAGGATACACAGTAAATTCAGCTTTTGGCTACACCTGTTAGTTCAGGCTGCAGAGAGTAGTTCAGCTATCAGGGAAAGCCCTGATGCATCAGAAGGCAAGTAGGAACTGACTGCAGATGGTCACTCTCTTCTGTCCAAGACTACAATGCTCAACACCCCCAGAGTCTGAGTTCTGGGAAAGTTTCTTGCAGAATTTGCAGAGATCCATCTCTTGCCCCAGCCATGCACATGCACACACTGGGCTCTTGACTTCACTTCAGCCCTGCAACCAAATAGACAAACACCAAGTTAACATGCTACACTGGGACATCTCTGATCCTTGCTCAGAGGCTGCAAGAACAGCTTTCTGCCTGTGGTACATCAAATATAAGAACTCACATGCCTTCCTCCCAGGCCAACCAGCCCACTTCATCCAGAACAGCAGAAACGTGGATCCCGCTCCAAACTGGCGAACAGAGGCTCAGAGATGAAGCCCCAGGTATCATTGCAAGGCCTTTCTACCAGGCCCAGAGATACAAAGACAGAGAAATACAAGGAAGAAACAGGTCCAGATCACCAGTGTTTTATTTGAGAAAAAGGGAAGAGAGGAACTCCTGCTTAAGCACTTGAAGGATGCCCCAAGGTGCTGAAGCCCTGGGGTTCGAGTCCCATCACCACATTCTTCCAGATGTCCATCTGCAGCACTCCCTCTTCTCTTTTTCTTTTCCCAGACTGCTCAGTCATCTCAGAAATGGAATGAATCATTCATGTTCAAACACTGACTGGAGTTTAAAGTGAACTCACTATGTAATGGATCTCCTTTTTCTCCTGTTTGGCCGCTCCGTGCTGCTGTTGAGCAGCTGCTGCGCTCCATCTGCAGGGCAGCACTTTGGGGTGGGCAAAGAGTCCTTCTGGTGCCTGTGCTTTGGCAAAGCACTCAAATGTATTCCCAGTTTTAGGCAGGTGCTAAAATTCTACCCAAAATCTTTTGAATCAAGGCCACAGAGGGTCCTGCAGATATATCCAATGCAGTGGCTAAGTACTTAAAAGGTAATGGTTAAATGAAATTGTGGAATTTTTCTTTTCTTTTCTTTTTATTTTTCTTTCTTTTGGTTTTTCTATACTCGGTGCCAAATGATTGCTGGGATCCTTAGTGAAAAAATAACAAAAAACCACAACAGGACGTGTTCCAAATCAGCCACATAGCACAGCAAATAAATTCAAACACACAAGACTACTCCCTTCAACACTATAAATAATAAAAACAATATACCTAGGCTACAGAAACAAAACCAAGTAAGAAACAAACATGTCTCAAGCCACGGGTTGATCCACATATCTGAATATCCATCACCCCTCAGTTTCTCTGTCTATTTTGGCATGTGGCATTAACCAGATTTTTAGAGACGACCTTTAATTTGTTCACTCTAAAGCAAGCCTGTCTTGCCAGAGACTTAACAGATGATATACTCTGGCTCCAAGGAGTCAGCGCTCCAGAGCCTTTGAGCTCCAGATCCGGGACAAAGCAGGGCTAAGCGCAGCACGTAATACTTCCACTGCTCCCCTTTGGTCTCTCAGACCTATGGAGTTATTTACTACCTGGTCTGACTGCTGAGAAGGCTGGGGAGGGACTGGAGTCTCCTGCGAGAACCCTCTGGGTCTGTGGTATGCCCCGGGCTATCTTCTGGATTAAGGAGTTTCCATTGTGTTTTCTGGGGGAGATGGTGGGGGAGATTAATAGGAAAAACATTTTCACAAAGCTCAGCCGCCTCCCATGACTCACTGCATGGCCCTGACCAGTCCTGTGTCCCCCATCAAGGCGCCAATAAGCACTCAGCAATGTGCTCTGCTGCAGTGCTTGGAGATGCCGGGCTTCCCAGAGCCCACCCCTCCTCCTGACCCCTGGCATGATGGAGGCTTTGTTCTGCTCATTAGGTAGGAGAGGAACTCTTCGATCCGTACACGGAGATGGAGAGCAAGAACACAACGTCCACCCCAAAGCCCCAGCCCTGGGAGGCATCTGTCCTGGCCCAGGATCAAAGGCTCCGTTCCATTTTTATCCACTGCCCTGCCCCACCTTACAACTGCAGTGCATCCAAGCATGTTTTCCCATCATTTCATTGTGTGCCAAAGGATAAACAAAGCCACCCCCTCAGTCAGAGGGAAGGATGCATTCTTGAGAACTGCAAACCGTCCTCCGCAGATAAGTGCCTTTCCCACTGTGGGCTGCGACAGCTACTGTAAACCTTGACTGAGCCAGTTTTCCTGAGCTTACATGACACTACGGCGTGCTGAAGAAGATGGATGGCTTTATTTTTGTTAAGAACAAATCTACAGATGTTGGGTTTAACCAATAGAAGGAAAAAAAAAAAACTCTGTGAGTGATCGAGAGGCAGTGGGAGGGGAAGAAAGAGCAGTCCAGAGATACATACAGACAAGTAATATATACAAAGTGCTTAAAAATAATGCCAGTGGGAGCTGACATCATTCGTTTACTAACGGTCTGCTTGTGCATGGCTTTGTATAACTGAGGGAAGGGCAGCAGGACACATGGGGCCTCGCCCCACAGTGCTGGTCCATGGATACTGCAGAGGGACAGGTCACGTAGAGCTGTACCTGTTCTCCCTGTAGAAGGCCCAGGAATCCTCCTGTTAGGGGCAGGGATAGATATTGACAAATGGGGGATGTGAAGGTTGCTCCATCTTGCGTGGGGAACACAGCCAGCCCTAGTGCTTCGTCGTCTCTAAGAGGTTCTTCATCCTATCACCGCCACCCACAGCAACGTTGAGCAAAACCCGAAAAATATTTGTTAGAAGTTGTCATGTTCCAAAATTGTGTCCTAATTACGATGTCTCCAAAAGCGCAAAATGGCAAAATAATGGATCCCGTAAGTGTAGTTTTATTTTTAGGCTTCATCTGAGCAGCTGTTTTCAGATCCATGATGGAAAGAGAGGGCACATATCCTGGCTGAGGGAGAAGTGAAGAGCATCGATGGTCCATATCCATTTACTGGACCTGACTCAGGGCCAAGGTCCTGCACTTTTCATTTTGGAATATGCATGCCTTCATTTGTTCTCTCTGTACCTCAGTTTCCCCAGCTGGAAATGGAGATGAGTGTGCAGCCCTACGCTAGAGTCATGTTGCAGATGCATTAATGAAGTAACGCCTGTAAAATGCTTTCCAGGTTCTACTTTGAACCACTTCAGGGAGAGGCAGAAAGCCAGTGACATCATTTTAAATGAAGTCCAGTGCCATAATGTCTTCGATCTGTTTGCAAAACATAAATCTCACACACATCATAGCTTTGATTGCTGACGGGTGAGCATCAGGCAAGGAGGTTCTTGCCACAAAGCATCATTCCTTTTGTATCTCAGTGACAATGGAAGATGTCTACACAGCACCATCACTCTCAACTAGTCTGCTGCCTTCCCACCTTACCAGTTCCTCACGTGTTACGTTCACCAGGATCCCACCTGACAAAACTCCCCCTGGAAGCGAGCAGGCTGTGATTCCATCTCATGGCCTTCTCCAGCCATTGGGCTGGCCAGCAGCCAGGTGTGTTTGTGTGCATCAGCCCCAGGTACCTGGCTGTCAGGAAATGGGGTGAGACCATGCACTTACTGTACATAAGCCATCAAGTGGTAACAACTCTCAGTCACTGGTATTGACTTGAGCTGCAGTTGAAAAGGCACTGGTGAGATGAAAGGCTCTGTATCCCATTACTAATCCCCTGAGCTATCCAGTCCCCCAAATTTGGTGGAAGTTTTAAGTTTCACCATGAAATGTTCATAAAATGAAATGCACATTTTTTGCCAGCTCTGCTTATTCCTATCCAAGCATTTCCTCACACACTCTCCCTAGGAGCATTAGCAGCAAAGTCTCTGCTGCTGCTGGATGCCGTTCCTTCTCTCTGGCTTCTCTGGGTACCAGGGATGCCTACAGCCCAGGATGACCCCCTTATCTATCTCAGAAGGCTTTCAGGAAGTCACAGTCTTTCTACAAGCACAGCACGTTGCAGACAGATTCAGATTCATCGCCTGCAGAAGCACAGGGTTGGGCTCTTGCTGCCCTCAGCATCTTCTCTCACAGAATATCACCATGCCTGTGATGGTGGTTGCTTCTGCCACGCAAGCAGCCTGTCCCGACTGCATGCATCGGGTGTTTGTGAATTTTGCTGAGATTTTGGAGGCCTGTGCCGTGCAGCTGGACCCCAGAAGAAGGCTGGGAACAATGTAGGAACATGCAGAAATATTCATGTCCCACTGGAAGGCCTTTTTTATCCTTTCCCCAGATCTGAGCCACCCCCAAAGAGGAAGGCAAACACAATGCTTATTAGCAGCAGGGAAATCTCTCACACATTTTCTCCAGCTACAGACCAGGGGGCAAAGCCCATTTATATCACTCACATGCTGCAGAGCATCTTCACACCCGTGCAAAGGCTGCTTCTAAATAAGAAACAGCCTCACTAAATACGGACATTGCAGAAACCAAGCTAGTTTGGGATATTGTTGCTCAAGAGAACAACCCCTTCTCAGGGAGATAATGAAGAGCAAAACAGTCACAGGAAGGGGAGCAGTTGTACCAGAACCAGATTAGTACTGCTCTATCTGCTGGGAGACTTTTGGCAGCATGATGTCTCTCCCTTGAGGAAGGGTGAGAGGCCTGCTGACAGTTGTTCAGCAATGTGCTGTGGTCACTTGGGAGAATTCTGCACATGTCCCAGCAGTGTGTCATTGCCCACAGGCACATCTTGGTCCTTCAGCTCTTCCCTGCGGACCTGTAGCTGCTGAACTGCAGAGCCAGACCAGAACGGGGCTTTCTAGGAAGGAACCCCTTGACAGCGCTCACCAGCAAAATAACCAGCTAAAATAACTCCTTTCTTTTCCTCCACCTCTCTCTCTTTAGACTTGTGTGTTGTGTCCAGAGGCACTGGCCTCATGGTTAAGAACACTTACAAATTACAGTGTTTTGGGTTGCCTGCATGAAGTGGGCAGAGTTGATGACAGTGCTTAACAGAAGCTGCAAGGCTGATCACCAGCACACGCACGCAGCCTGATGCATCTCTGGGAAAAGCTCCCTGCCCACCCTCCTGCAACTTCACGTCTTTCTTTGCCCTGTCTGGAGCCAGACCTGGCAATGAGGAAGCTGCAGAACAGACCAGGTCAGTGACTTGACCCCAGAGGAACCCGTCTCTTCCATGCTGGGGTGTGATTTTCTTCTGGATCAGCTGATTGATGCAGCTTGTCCTGTGGCACCGGGGGCAGAACAAAGGATGCAGTGGGATCAAGGGCAAGGTAGCTGCCTATGGGCACTCTGGGTTGAATGCAATGGGAGACAAAATCCTTGGTGTGTCATCTCACAAAAAGCCAAAACTGTCTGAAATCTGTCTTTTTATGCCTTGATCTTCCCATTAACCCCCTTCTTCCATTGGCATGAGCATGCAACAGGCTAAGCATCCACCCAAGGATCCACCACCACCAGAAAGGCTGTTTCTCTTTAAAATCAACAACCTTGGAGTAAAGTCCCAATTCTTTAATGTTTTAGACAGATATTTATTACAACAACTTTTTGACCTAACTCACTACCAAAGCAGCCAAGAGTGTTCTCTGCTTTCAGAGCAAAGATGCTTAGAGCAGCACTGTTCAACTGGAGACTCATGGCTATTTCCAAACTTGGAGAGTCTTGTGGCTCCTTGCAGAAAAGCTGAGGCTCAATGACACTGCCCACAGCAGTAAGCCCAGCGTATCCCACCATACTCCCCCTTCTTCCTCCATCCCAAATCACTCCCAAATCTTGATCACCCCTCAACTGTGCCAATCCAACTGCTCATGGAGCCACATGGTGAATCAGCCGAGGGAGCTGATCCTGAAAAAAATTCCGAACACTAACTTTGCAAAAAAAAAAAAAAAAAAAAGAGAAAAAGAGAAAGAGAGTGTTCAGTAAGAAGGGGCCTTAACAAGAACTGTAAAAATCCATGGAGGCAAACTGGATTTTTAAAGGGTAACTCAGTATTGCGACTACTGCCCTCACATCTGTTTACTGTTATCCCAGCACAAGCGAGGTTCCGGATACCGGCACTACAGGGGCTGAGGCATAATAATGCATGGCACTTGGCTTTTCTACTCCTATTAGAGCTGATTACAACTGTCTGAATTTCAGTGCTGTGGATCATTCTGGGGGTAGGGGGGAGAATATAAGAAGGAGGCTTTCAGACTGTTAAAAGACTCGGAAAAAGTTTTCACAAGCAGCTTTCAAATGTCTCCTTCAAATACCTTGCAGCTCTCTTTTCTCCCCCTGATTATCCAAGGGGGTTATCTTTAGGGAGTAATGCTGTGCACATAAAACCCTGCACCACTCCATGCTGATCTGTACAGGTAAAGGGAAACATTCAGCAGTTGGAGAGGAGGCAAAAGGAGAGGAATGGAGTTGCAGACAAATCACCAAAACACGGCTTTTTAAAAGTACATTTTTCTGTGCATGAAAGAACTTGATATAAACATAAACCTCTGCCCCCCCAACTCCTCCTCTCCATTTCCCTGACACAGTCATTACTTTTCCACAATAAAAATGCCAGATTTATGCAGTAATATGGCAAACAACAGCAGAAATTCACGTTTCAGAGGATAAACTCTTCTAGTACTGAAGATCCAGTCTTGCTCAGGTGATGCTCCATAACTACTGTCCTGTCCCAGGCATCCCTCATCATAGTAGGCAAATCTCCCTGCTGCTTGGAGCTGGCGGCAGGAATCTGGTTGTGGAAAGACAAGAGTGGAGAAGCAGAAGTAGTGAATTTCTGTGTTGTGGGACACTTAATTAACCCAGTTTGATCTCCAAGTTTTCGTGGTTGTGCTGAACAAGATCATGTTTGCGTTTCCCAAATGACAAGGAAGGGAAAGCTGATTTGTTCTTTTTTTTCTGAGCTCAAAGGGTTTACCACGGAAACCTACAGCTACAATGCAAACATCACGCAGCCAGAGCAAAGGAACAAGCCCCCAAACACCACCACACATCTCCCACAACAAACAGTGGTTGACAGGAAGCTGCAACAACGGGAGGGAGAGAGCCGTGGTGGTCTGCACAGTTACACGATAACCAAGAAATCAGAACTTGGGAACGCGATGACCACAACAAACAAGCAGCCAAGGACTCAACAAGCACAAGAACAAACCCACCGTCACACATCACAGGCAGAGATGATGGCTACCGCCTGCAAGCAGCCCCATCACTTATAAGCTATTGAGCCACAGTCAGCCAAACCCACAGCACATCCCAGCACAAACTGTTCCCAGTAACTGATCCCAGTTGATTAGTTGAGAAACCATCCAATCCCATGACAAAATTAAAGCGAGTCTCTAAGACATTCAAAATCATTAGCCTATAGAAGTGGAAAAACACATGGGATATGACAACAAAACACTTTATGTGATCGTCTGCATCTCACCAGGGTACTTGGCCACGAACGACAGCAGCTAGTCTAGGAAATTAGGGACACATCAGTCTAAATGGAGATACGCTCCTTGATGTCAGCCTATGTGCTTTTGGAGGAGAAATGAGTGACACAGTCAGCTGGGGAAACTCCTTAAGAAGGCAAAGACACAACTGTCAGAAGAATGACTAGATACACAAAGGAATTCTGGTTGTGTAAAAGATTAAATTTGCATTCTTCTATTTTCTTTTTCTTTTTCGGTTAGGACTTGGACTTTTATGAAAACTGATGTCTGTAGTCTAGTAATTTCTGATCCTACACAACATAAATGCAAAATCTTTTCTCTGGCAATCAAAACAACCAGAAAGGTAAAAATAGTCCTGTGTTAACCTTTTCTTGGTGGTCTCAAACACAAGTCCCTGTTATAGGGAGAAAAAACAGTTTATCCTGTGTCAAGTTTGGGCAGTGAGGTTTGACTGCCCCATTCCCTTGGGGCAGTCCTTCAGGTCATTCCCTGCAGCCCTTCAGGTCACACCTGGCAGGAGAAACACCAGCCCCTTGCAGAAGGTGTGTTGGGCAAGTCTTTGGCTCACTTGCTCTACGGACAGAGGTTAGCAAAACTATAATGCAAGCTTATCAAGGCGGATGATATAAAGTGGGCAATGGCTTGCCATCTTCTTGGTGCTACTTGATCTGGCAATGATGTAGCTCAGCCAAGAACTCAGGGTGCTAAAAGTCCAGAACTACAAATAAGAGGGCAAATTCCTTCTCCTAAATGAGATTTTCAGGTGGTTTGAGGCTAAATTAGCTGATGATGTTTGTACATTTTGTAATCTAAGTCATTTGAGGGGGGGAAATTGAGGTAGGTACGTCAGGATATAGACACATCTCTACATCTCTTATAGGCTGGACTTGTCAGTCAAGTTGAACCACATGCCCCAACAGCTTGGAAAGAGATCTCTGTAATGAGGGGCAAGCCTGTAAAGCAAGCGAAATCAGAGGTTTGAGACCAAGCTTCAGGTTAAGGTCCATGCTTGTTCCATCTCAAAATTCCACGAGGAAATCCGGAATTATGAACTCGCAGAAACAAATCCTTCTGATGCTTCTCCCTTTTGAGGAAACAGTGCCAGAGCAGAATAATCCACTTGATTTACCTTGACATCTACAGAAGGCTGCAGCCTACAGCATCCTAAATAGACCCCATTCCCTGCATGCATACAAGGAGAGTTCAGATTGACCAGCTTAGGCACAGAATCCTCAGTGCAGACATTTGTGCACCCTCAGATGATGTGCCCCCAGCACAGCACGTGAGAAACTTGAAGATTTTTGCAGATAATTACTACTGCCCCTATTTAATGACATTTTGCCTGACTTCAGTATTTACAGTAATTCCCAGCACAACACTATCTGGAACATGGCAGGATCAGGTCCAGTGCCCTTTTTCAGCTGATTAAAGCCAGACACAGATGACAAGATCCTAGCATGCACAGCTATGTAACACCTACTTGGGGTGCAATCTATTCCTTATCTATTTTTTTTTTTTTTTTTTTTTTTTTAAGGTTAAATTATGATGCAGAGCAGAATGAGGGAAAAATCTCTCTTCCAGCATCTCTATCTGAGCTTTTGGAATGTGCTATTTTTAGTTGTCCTCCTGCCACTTGCAGCTTCATAATATAAATGATTGCTCTGGGCATCTTGAAGTAAAACAAATTAATTTAGTTAAAAAAAAAAAAAAAAGTGATTTCCAGTGACTTAGTAACAGCACTTGACAGTCAAATAACTCAGGGCTTGGAGTCCCTGAGTGCCCATTGACACAGAAGTCAGAGCTGGCTTCCAGCACATGAGAACTCTGAAAGGCACAGAATGCCATAAAAACATGTTTTTCAAACAAAATAAATGACATCCTGTAATGCAAAAAGCAGTTTCAAAACTTGCACACATCTGCCCCGTTCCTCCTCTCGCTCTCACACTCTGTCTCCCTTCCACAGAATCTATTTATTTCTCCCACTGGTCTCAGGATGTTTTGTTTCTTGTTTATCTACAAGCATGTCCACTTATAGCTCTGGGAGACTGTGTGATTAGACCTGTGTGAGTTTCTTTTAGGACTGTTTGTGTGGAAAAGAGAAGATTTCCAGGACTATAATATATCACAAACTCCTCTTGATACGGCTGGTTTGATATTTTTATTTACTTCCAATGCTAAAGCCAACAAATTAAAGTTTCAACACTTTCAGTAACCATTTCAATTTGAAAAGACTATTCCATATATTTTCTTTTTCATTGCATTAGGTAGTATTGCAACGTGAACACAATTGCCACTGTGCAAGACAAACACAAAATCACTCTCTTTGGACTTCTAAAGTTCTCATTATACATTAATCACTGCTCTTTTTTTTTTTTTTTTTTTTTAATTATAATCTATTTTGTTTGGGGTCTTCATTATGTGTTTGGTGCTGTCCTCTCACAAAACAGATGCTGAGTGCACAGGTGCTACATTCTGAATTTGTCTAAGAATGGGCAGAAGAATGGAAGCTCATGAAGAACGCAGGGCAGCATCCTGCCCTTTGGACACTTCTTGCACTGCTATAAGCACAAATCCCCCCAGAACCAAAGCAACACGAGAGCTCAGCTGGAAGCACGGAGACCAGGTTTGTTGCTTCAGCACATCTATACTTGTGCAAGGTGGAGACCAACACTCTGCAACCACTCCAAGCACCAGTGCAGCCTGCAGCCCAAGAGCAGCTGCGCTGAGCAGGAGGCACGGCCTGCAGGGATATCAGGCTCGACACAAGCCAGCAGCACACCCGCAGCACAGCCAAGGCAAACCATTTATCCAAAAAAAACATGGCCAGCAGATCAAAGAACACTATTATCCACCTCCACTGAGCACTGGTGGAACCCTATCTGGCCTGCAGCCTCCAGCTATGGTTTTGCCTGCTCACAGAAGGCTCCAGCCTAACAATGTCTCTGCGATTTCATTATCCTTTCATTCGGCCAAATGCTGCCCAGTGCAGCACTGACACAAAGCCCAGCAGTGACAGCACTGACACACCAGACGGATGGAGGCCAGGCTCCAAATGTGGGGAGCAGGAGCAGGGAGGAAAAACAACAACAACAAAACAAGAAACAAAGAATGTACGATTGAAAATGATGTTTCAATTAGTGCTGGTAACTAGCAACTGCGTGACATGCATCGAGCACATGGGCTCTGCACGCAGCTGCAAGCATGGCACGAGGAGAGATGCAAGTCAGCAAGCAGTATGGCCAGGAGCACAACCATGGCTCCAGGGGACACGAGCCTCCCACTGCCCTCCTGAGGCTTGCTGACTGCACCAGGGGATGTGCAGATACGTGGCTGCACGTGCGGTTGCCAACTATGCCATGTCATGGAGTGGATTCCACTGGAATCTCTCTGTCTTGCCCCTTCCTGAAGGAAATTGGGAAATTTTGAAACAAGGGGCTCTTGGTTGCTGAGGGCAATGATTATTGTTCCCTTTCATTCTGTCATACTTGTGGACTAATGCCAAGTCAGCACAGATCCTCCTAATTTAAACACCACTGGACTGGGGGCTTTGAGATCTTCCATCAGACAGCGTGTTGCTGGGTGGGGAATAAACAACAACAACCAGACACAATAAGGACAGATTGTGGACTTTTAATTTTAATTGAGGATTGTGTAACTTCAACCATATCCACAGCTGGCAGAAAAGGAGAGAAGCACATGTGCATTTTATCAAAGAGGTGTCTATTTTCCCTTGGTCTTCAAAACATCAACAGAACAACAGAAGTCCCTCCAATTCAAAACCTCCAGTTCTGCACATCTTTGATGCAACTGTCCCTTCTGGCATTACATATCTGTGGATTGCCACCTCTTACTTATCTGCCTATCAGTTTTGCTCCTGCACACAGATACATACAGATGTTACCTATCTGTCACATATACTACGTGTCTAAATACACACAATATTCTCTTTCTTCTCTTTTTCACCGGGAAAGAGATAACAGGTAGGCAGACAGACCAACACATGTAGAATATTAGCTACAGGTCCTGTAAAGCTTATCTTATCAGCTTCATTTAAACCTCTACTCACAGCCTTTTGCTGCCAAAATCTTTAATTCGGAAAATGTGGCGCTGCATGGGGAACCCTGACATGCGCTGAAGAGCTGAGCAGAAGTGCTATCAGCTCCCTGCCGCCTCCCTGCCCAAACCACAGCCGCCTGCCCCCCAAAATCCAGAGACAAAATGAAAGGTTGAAAGGGAAAAGAAATGGCTTGGGATAAAATGGGAAGTTTTAGATCTCACAGGAGGAATGCTGCCGAAAATGAGAACCATTTGAAAGCTCTGGGGGTTATAAAGTGGAATTCCCACTCATACAGTACACAAGAGTTATTAAGTGTGTATATGAGACTCCTGTTTTACTTCATGTACATGATTATTTTATACAGGGAAGTTTGGAAAGAATTATAGACTGAGCCTGAGGCCAAGCCAAGAAGCAAGATGAGCAGCAGCAGCAGCTAAAGGAGAAAGGTTGAGCTGGCAGTGGAGAAGCAGCCGGCCAGACAAGGGTTATTTATAGTGCCTGGAGCATGAGAATGTTAATTGAAATCAATCAGTGGCCATGAGGACACTAAGTTGGAGTGTCAAGCTAGAGCAATTAAAAAGCCCTTCTCAGGGGATGAGCATGTTCTGACTTTTTCTTTTTCCATGGGATAGAGATTAAACAGCCATTTACTAGAGAGCGAGGAAGATGCAAGGTGGGAGCACTGCACATATATAAGGCAGGAAATCAAACCACTACTGTTGTTTAAAATACCCACTGGAAGCACCAACAACTGTGCTTTCCCTTGTCAAGTATTTCTATCAGGGAAAATGGTGGACTTGGTGAAGAAGCACATAGGAAAATGGCCAATTTGCCAAATAACAGGAAAAAAAGCTGTTTTAGAGTGTATTCAGTTTGCCTCCCTCTTTGGCAACAAGGCCATTTGGCCACTCTGACATCTGACCTGTGTCAGAGAGCAGCAGTTTACTGTTGTGACTTAATTATGCCACGATTAAGAGAAAAACGGATTAAAAAAAGTGAAGCAGGGGCACTACGGTGCCCTTCATCATGCCAGGGAGAACAGTGTTCTGCTATACAGAAAAAAGACCTTAAACTGAGCACTGTGAGGAGGAGATCTCGCAGAGAGGGGCTGTGTAGCAGCTGGGTAGAGGCACCGGTGGTCCAGCTGGATGTCAGGCAGTTGAAGGAAAAGAAGAAAGTCAGCATCTTTAGGCCTGATACAGTTACTGTGGAAGAGCCAGGTGTCAAAAACTTAGCTTCAGCATCAGGCTGACATGGAACCAGGGCAAGTGAAAAGCGAATCAATATGTATTTTAATTGCACTCTTTCAATTGTTGACAGAACACTTCCCACGTCTTCACCTTCAGCGAGGTAAGGAGAGCACTCTGTTAGCTCTCAGATAAGCCACGTGTGTGTTTTGTGTCCTTTCATTTATCAGGGAGATAAGCTCCAATTGCCGAGGTTACAAATATTGGGAAATCCACAGAGTGCATTTTAAGTGCTGCTGGGAGGGGGAGGATGGAGGCTTGGCAATGCTGCATGTTGGTGGGAAGGAGCAGGAAAGACTTTTCTCTCTTTGGAGCACCTGGCAAATTAGCTGCTGGAATCCTGAGGGAGAATCTCTAAAAACAAAGTGCACTCCATGCCTTGGAGAGAAATCTCCGAGATGCCTTTTGTCAGTTATTCATCAAAAAGGCTGTACAGTTGTAAAGCACCATTCATTCATACAAAAATAAATGGTGAACACTTCTTTTTCCCCCAGGACTTTTATTTTTTAATTCTTACAGAACATTTCTGTACCTGAAAATTTCCAACTCTTGCAGAGTGCAGAAAAAAAAAAAAAAAAAAAAAAAAAAAAAAAAAGAGATTAAAACTCAAAATGGTTCCAGCTCCTTTCCTGGAATGCTAATTCTCTACACACAATCACGTTTCCTTTGAACCAGGACCTCACGCATGAAGAAAATCTGCCTCCAGAACCTGCTCTCCTTGCCTTCCCCGAGCTGATACCAGGAACACAGCCGACCCTGAGTCTCTGGGAATGCGGGGCCTTGGCTGTGACAATCACCTCTGGATCGTGTCTCCAGCACAGCTGGATCTGCACATGCCAGACCTCAGCCCTGGCCAACAGTTTGTACATAATTAACCCTCCTGATGTTGCAACTTGAAGGAAGTTCAGCTGAGTGTTGGCAGTAAAACACCCAGAATCTGCTGACACCAACAGATTACACAGTGAAGAAAGCTTTGGGATTTTAGGTTCGGCAACAAAGGACGATTCTTTTCTTCCACCCACACTTTGGAATTCAGATGATGCTGTTGACTCAGTTGCATTTCTCCTGCTCATCAGAGGAGGCTCGCATTGGGAGCATTCACCAAGGTGCTTTCGCTAAGCTAGCAGGTGCACTGACCGCTTAATAAAGCAAATGCAGCAGATGCAAAGGTGGGGCTCAGCTCCTCAGCTCTTCGCTACAAAAGTGCCACAACAGGTATTTCTGTATCAAACAGCAACCAGATCAAGAGCAACAACAGAGTGTAGTCTGGCATCGCTTGTGCAAGGATTCCTAGGACTGAGTCAGCAAAAGAGTTTGCAGCAACAAGAATAACTTGTGTGTTGCAGCTCAGCCTTCTCCTTAGGAAAAGCCTATTTGCAGGAGATAAGTACACGCATGTACCTACGTGCATGAGAAAGAAGAAAACCTCTTTGACAGAGGCTTCTGTAATTAAGTTGGGATTTGTTTTACCATGGCACCCCCACCTGCTACCCTCTTGGCCACCCAAGTTGCTAGATGTTCTGTTGACTCTAGGCGTTTCCATTTTTTTTCACAAGCAGGATAAATTACGGAGGAATTTTCATATGAAAATCTTTCATTTGAAGAGATTTTCAGTACCGCAGGAAAAGAGAAGTTTGCTGTTTATTGACAGAATATGGGCTCACATGTGATTTTGAGGGCATATAAAATAAGAAGCGTTATTCCATATACGTAAACAAGAGGCAATGGAGATTAAGGGGAGAAAAGCAACACAGAGCAAGTAAAAAGCAGAGAAATTGCTTGACCCACTGGGAATAGTGAGATCACAACTGCGTTGATTTCAGACCAATTCACTTTTCTGAGTCCTTGAACTGTGTTTGTTTTACATCAAAGACCAATGAATTGGCACAGAGGCAGAGGAATGGAGCTGCCTCTGCATTACTTCTTCATGAGCATCCTGCAGATGTTCACCAGGGCACCATTTACCAGCACCACATTTAGCATTTCTCACTGGTGTTATGGTACAGTGAAAAAGACAAGCCAAAATCTCTCATCACAGGTTCCTGGGATCATCTGATTAAAATTCTGCTATCAAATGGTGGACTTTGCCTTGGTCTTTCTGATACTCCTCCAGCTCTGTATCCAGCTCTGTATCGGGAGTTTAATTAAGGTCACCACACCACAGATGTCCTTGCACATGTCCTTTTTTTTTTTTTCCTTTTTTTTTCTTTCTTTCTTTTTTTTTTCCTCCCAGAGACAAAAATCAATCTCAGCAAAGACAGGAGTATCAGGATATTGGTTTGTGCAGCAGCTCTAACTAAGCACCCAGATATCTGGAAACACCACAATGACCATGGAGCGGATCCAGGCTTTGGCACATGCCAGACTGCCAGATCCAAAACACATGCACCGCACTGTCAGACCACGTCTGCAGCCAGCAGGTCTTAGTTGGATTTATTATACTCTGACACATCTGCCTATATGATTCCATCCAGGAAACCAAAGCAGAAATTTGCAGGCACTGGGGTTCATCACTACTGTTATCAGTGACTCAGTGCTGATGGATCAGGATATTTAGGGAGATTCTAAAGAGGGAATTCACCTGCCAGCATCTGCTTTCCAAAATTTACTTTCAGGGAAAGACGTTATCTTGCAAATAAACACACACCGACACTTGCAGACACACACTCCTGATTGCACAAGCTGAACTCTGTGCTGTGCTATCAATACTCTTTGTGTATTTTGCAGCAACAACATATAAACATTTCCAGCAAAATAGACTTCATTTAAGTTTGTTTGCCAGGTGACTCTCCCTCCTTCCTTACATGGATTTCTGAGAAAATTGCATTTAAACAGGAGCACTGATGCACTGCAACTTCCCTCCCTCAGTGGTGCAAAAACAGCTCAGGATTCAACACCCATTAACAGCAGGGGAATGGTAGGAGTCCTTGTGAAAATCACAGGCTCAAAGAAAGGTGCCTGAGGCAGCTGTTCAACCTCTCTTTGAGATGCACTTGTTCTGGGATGTCCTTCCTCTACCTTGGCACTAAAATAGGTCTTTTCAAAGCCTTTTCGACTACTGTACTGATTTGATGCCACGTATTTTCAGGTGCTTGAGTATAATCCAGTGCTGTTTTATGTTGCAAGATATATTGTCTTATACTGATATATTGTCTTATATACTGATATACTGTCTTATTATTGTAAAAACTACCAGCAACATTACTGCACTCAGACTACCTGCTGACACCCAGCCTGGGCATAGCCTGTTTTGCTGCTCACACTAAGTGTAGTTGAGCTCACACTAAGGAGAAGGTTGGTCTCAAGTTTTTCCCCTTTGCTGGAGTACCCCAAACTCATCATATGCCCATGTTTTGGGGGGCTAGTTGTGCTCAGAGCACACACAGCCAGCTTGGTCTGAGCAGAGGTCAGATACATCCTCAGAGTGGCTGCATAAATTTAACGCTGCAATACACTCTCAGAGATGTTATTGGTTGCAAGTAAAGGTTCTGAACATGGTCAGAACCTGCAGGGCAGATCCTCACCCTCCCTCACAGATTCTTTATATGCCCACCCCCTGATACACAGGATAAGGCTCACGTGTGTGTGCCTTCCAGCTGAATCTCTACTAAGTAATGCCTTGAAAACCAAAGGAGTTCAAGCTCCAAAAATCACCTCTTGATACCATCAATGGCCCTGCCACGGACCTCTTCACCCAAGTGTACCCAGCTGAGCAAGGTGCAACCCCTGTTGTGGCTTTGACACTTCTTCCTCCTGTCCCAGCTCTTAAATCTGAGCCCTCAATGCTGTTTGATGAAAGGAAAAGGCTCCCAGCAGCACAAGCAGAGAAATCTGAACCGACTATGGCATTCTGCCTGCATTTATCCCATGCCTCTCCATTTGCCCTGCCAAAACCAGCAGGTTCTCTCACAGAAATGCAGAGGACCACAGTGGAGCTATGCCAAAGATAGTCCTTTGCATGCATAAGATCTAAGTACTGCTAAATATCAGTCCTCAAGTTAGATGCCTGGTGAAAACGGCACATCACTTGCCATGAGAAATGATAGGCTTGGCCTTCTGGATTTTTTTTTTTCTTAAGAATCTCTAGAATGGCAAACAGCTCCCAGATCTGGCTAGTTAGCATCCTGAAGCAGTGCCCCAAATGTTTCCTATGAGGTCATTTATTGCTCTGTAAGGCTTTGGAAACAAGCAACGACAGAGAAAAAGTGGCAGATGAAGGTTATTGACTGCAACAATCATTTTATTGGGAAACTCTGCCCCAGCATCTCAGAGGGAGTAGAAGAGACAGTGACTGCTGCAGACACGGTCCTCCAGGGTCACTAGTGCTTGCCCAAGCTCTGAAGCAACCAAATGCCCAAGAACAGTGCCAAGACTTACTGAAAAATAGATATGATAACCTTCTGCAAGGCATCCTTGTGGATGTCATTTCACAATGCCTGACTAGTAGCTCTCTTGAGCAAGGCACAGTACCAGAATTACCCAACAGTGTCAGGGCAAAATGCTGCACACCTTTCTTAGAGTACAAATAAAAGACAGCATAGGTCTTGTGTCCTGACTGGTGGGACACTTCTGGAGCTCTCAGGTCTCCCAGAAACACACTGTTGGTCTGTTGTGGAGTTATTACCTCATTGCAGAGGACCTTTTACTCAGAACAGCACAAAACATGCTATGAAACAACTGGGTGACCCTTTCGAGGGATAAATCCCTGAATTTTATGCCTGAAGGACAATTCCTTTCTCTCTCCCCTCAGTTCCCTCCCACTTCCTCCCTCCTCCCTGAAAGAAAGATGAACGACTTTGCTGGAGGAAAGGGTGAAATTTCATCCTGGATCAAAACCCATGAGCAGAATACCCATGTGACTGCTCGCAGAATGTGTTTTGCATGCAAATATCATACATGCAAAGTGAAAATGAGTCATTTCACAGCCACTCTGGCTCTAGGCACAGAGTGACTTCTCCTTGGTGACTCCTGCAGTTGCCTGCTTCCCCTCATTCACCAGCTCCATCCCTGTCATCCCCAGCTCCGGCGGTTTCTTAGACCTTTTTTCCTGCTTAGGTTCCACTCATTCCAGAGTGAATATTAGGTGGGAAGGAGGCAGGGTGGTTCAATTAATTAATTATTTACTTAAGCTGTTAGTTTTGATTTACATTCCAGTTTTCACAGCTTTGAGGTTTTTACTCACTTGTTTCGCCATCGGCTTCAGTCACTGTGTTGGCTCCCAAAATCCAGAGAGGCCAGCTGAGTTTTCAAGACACAGTGGTGGTATTTGTATTGGCTGCTGAACCTGCTTGGGCATGGACATGTCTTGGCTTTCTCTCCCCGTGCACATGAGCTGATTTCTTTCATTACGGTTTTTATTGTTTGCTTTCAAGATCTAGGTATGGGGAAAATCAGTGTAGGAACAATCAAAATCAGGAGAGAAAAACTGGGCTCCTCTTCCCCGTCCTCCCTGTCCACCCCCATCCCCCCCTTTGTCATTAGCTGATCGCACAGACTTGGAAATCAAGGGCAGGATGAACCCTCTGCACTCCATGTTGGCACATGAAGGAGAGGGGAAGCTGGAGGTTTTGGCTGCCTGGATGGAAAAACAAATCTCTTCCCACAAATGAGCAACTCACAGCTTTGGATTAGTTCTGGCAAAAGCCACCTAGGAGCTCCTTCAGTGATAGTAATGGGTCTGAAAAAATCAGAGTGGACCTTGGGGCTGTGAAGGAGATCCCTGCTGAAGGTTTGCATGAGTCAAGGTGCATGAGAGATGTGGAGGAGAGGAAAAAGCATAATGATAAAGAGAAAACACACGTTTTCTAAAAAATTACAAACCTGCAGGCCAATACTAAATCCCACTTCTCTTAAATCAAACAGTAGCTAAAACAGCAAAAGAGAGCCCATGTTTCACTTGGAAAAGCAAAGCTTTAAAATCACCCGGCCATTTTTCTGGCTGCGATTCAAATCCAAAAGCCAGCAAATAGCACAAAGAACAAGAACTGACTGTAAAAATGAGCGACAAGACCTTGGATCTCAAGCAGGCGTCCAGCCAGTCTGTACACGCGGAGTGGTTCAGAGCAGCCATCACATTCAACCGAGAAGCTGAAACTATTTGTCTGTTGTTTACCTCCCCACCCCACATCCCCCCCGCCTTTCTTCCCAATTCTTCCCCACCACTGACCTCCTCCTCCTGCCCTCCCCACCAATCAGCCAAGCCTGCCAGCGCAGGGGTTACAGCATGACATAATTGCAACATGCATAAACAACATTTGCCATTAAGGGATACTTTTAATGAGAAACAGAGCTGCGAAGGGGAAGCATCAAAGTGGCTCACGGAAGGAAACCGCCTGGAACAAAATCCTACTTGATGCCCCAATTAATATGTTCCCTAATTCTATTTCCTGCACTTGTGGTCCCGCAGCCTCCTTGCTTTAATTTCTTTGGGAGGATGGAGAGGAAGGAACCTGGAAATGCAGCGTCTTCATGGCTGACTTGATGTGCAGGCAATGTGCATATTAGAACAAATTAGAGAATTAAAAAATAACCGACGACAGACTGAGGAAATGTCATCCCCAGGATAATAGTATTAATTGAGACCTGGGTTTTGCAGGCCAGGCCAGCTTTCGAAAAAAACAAAGCTGGAGTAATATGACTGGATTAATTACACTGGGAGGTATTTTACTCTGCCCAGCTTCGATCTTTAACTCAGCAACACTGTTGTGCGTTACTGCGGCATCCTCTTGGCACAAAGGCAAATGTGTTGTCGGCTCTCAGACATGGCAGGAGGGAGCTCTGCAGGGTTTTTGTGCCAAAGGCTATGCAGGTCCATTTGTAGCAGAGCCTAACCAAACTTGGATGCGTCCTAACTGACATGGAGACAACGCCTTCTGCAGATCTGCCGTGTTGTGAACAAAGCACAGCTGAGCACCTTATGTTTTCCTGACCTTGAGCTTGGCTCCAAAGAAAAGGGTAGAGTATACTGTTTACATTAGCATTTAACATATGTATTTGTACACAGCTGACACTCTGTAGTCAGAAATGAACTCTGTCTACACATCAGATGTCACTACAGCAGGTATGTCCAATGATTCCCTGACTCATGAGGCAAAGAGATATATTGAGAGTAAAAGAGAGAAAGAAAACAGTTCCTGTTGATAAAAAGCTCAACAGCTGAGCATGGAAGAGGGAGCAAAAGAAACAGAAATACCCTTATGAAAGGAGAGACCTGGGAAGATGAGCCATGTGGTGAACATCTCTGCTTAACCTTCACCAACAGCTTGAAGCTAAACAGAGTCAAGACTCAGCAATGATGTAAGCCTTTTCTTTTTTTTTTTTCCCTGATTCCTATGGAGACAAGACTAGTGTGATCAGGGTTTGTCCGCCCACAGTTACCTCATCATCTCTGAGTCCACAGATCTTTATTTAGTTGGAATACTTGGTTTTTCAGTAGGGTAGAGAACTCAGAGTTATGTAGTTCTGACAAGTACTGCACATACAGGAAGCCAGGTGGAAAAGAGCTCCCATAGTGGTCCAGAAAAGGGGAAAATGAAACCCTTAGCAGCCACCAGAGAATCCTACAAGAGAGAAATTCACAGCAATTCAGATTTCATTACTTTGCTTGTTGAACAATTCCTTTTAAAGGGCTCTGCCTTTTTCTGCAAGTCTAAGCTATAACTTAGAGCGGCCAAAATTATCACAAAGATGAATATTGCCTTTGAAATTCTAGCAGGAAGTGGAAGAAAATCTTCTGAGAAATCTCACACAGAAGCTTGCTTTCTGCAGAACTTCAGTCATCACATGAAGTGCAAGCAGACTTGAGATTAAATTCCTACTTATGATCATGAAATAAAAAACACCCTCTTCCACCTGTGAACCACAGTACAAGTGACAACCAGCTTGCAGGAGATCCCCTAATCATTTATTAGATGGAATAAAGAGTAATTTGACAGAGACTGGGCTCAGAAGAGATGTGACTCAAAACCCTCATTAACATGTCCAGCTTTGGTCTCAGCACTGTGAGGAAGAGGATATGGGGAAGTCACAGTCCCCCACATCCCAGGGCTACCATAATCTGTAGTAAGGCTGTAGGACAAAGAGAAATTAAAAAAAAAAAAAGAAAAAGAAAAAGAAAGGAGAGAAAAAAAAGCTGGAACCAAAGAGCTGGAGGAGCAAGTTTCTCCTGGTTTGCAGCTGTTGAGAAGTTCCAACAAGACATCAAAAGCTCTGCTCACACATTGCACTGCCCGGTCTCCATCCCAGCTGATGCCGCAGCACAGCCAATGAGAAGTTAATGGACTGTTGGGTATGGTAACATGGTAACACACCTGCCAGCCTGCCTTGTGCTCTTCAGGTCTTATGCACTGGACACAAAGCTGCATCTCCTCTGCTCCTGGATTTGATTCATGAGGTTTGAGTTCTGCTCCCAGGCACTCTCTCCAGAGGTGCGCGGATGGAAAGGCTCTGGCAGCTTTCAGTATGTGCTAAGAATTTCACAGAAACAGCCCCAAATCTGCATCAGGCTCTGGATGACTGGATGGCACATGCAGTGCAGACAAGCAGCCCTTACTTCTCTCATTCCGATTTTACTCCTTTGAGATTTGTTAGGGAGACCAAAGCAATTGTTTATGGATACAAAAGACAATGACAGCTGGCTTAAATTCTTGGCATGAGAAGTGTTTTATGTTGAAACTGGTCCTTTCCCATTTTCAAAAACAAAATTTTTAGCCAAAATTTCTTTTTACTGTCGGCATTTTCCAAAGCCTGCTGGATTCTTTTGGTATAATTTATCAGTATCTTTATTGAACTTATTCAAACTGTTATCATAACGAGAGTGTACTTTTAACTCCTTGCCACAGCCGCTGTTTTAGGAAAATGAAGTTCACTGTAATCAAAGATACAGAAGCTGATTACTGAAATTAGTTTGCTAAAGCTATTTGAGAAAGGATTGAGATTCTAGAGTATTTCAAACCTTGCGATCTAAAAACAATCTGAAGTTACAGCTTTAAAATATTTGTGATACAATCTGTCACCAGCTTTAACTGGAAACTTGTTTTGCAACAAGGACCTTTTCTCCTTGTGGAGTTACACACTTTCACCTCTTTCACATTGAAACAGATTGAAACTAAATTTCAAGGTATATTCCACAATGCAGGCTCAGGTCTTTACAAGGAATCTCAGAATACGACATTGAGCATACAGGAAAAAAGAAAAAAAAAAAAAAAAAAAAGTACTTTCTGAACATTTGCAGACTCTGTTATCCAGAAATCATTTCAAAATGGTGTTATTATACACCGAATTCACTAGAAGCGTTGGACTTCTCACTTACTGAGAAAATATTTAACATATGGGAAACCATTAAAATTCTTCATGATGAAACAAGAACCTACACAGCCTTTCCTCTTGGTTCAGGTTGAGCTCAGGACTATCACAACATGCAGTGGATCCCACAGTGGCTGCAGACATACAATTCTCCTCAGAGATACCACTTGTCTGCAGGTATGTATGTTCTGCAGAGCTTTCTCCATCTTTCTCCACTATTTATTAAGATGCTTGGGCAGTTTCTTGATCCTGGTCAGGCTGTTAGTACTCAAGTCAACCTCCTGAGCAAATGCAGAGAAGTTCTATTGCTGGCTTAGGCCCTGGCATGGTCAATACAAACAAGTTAGGGTGAGTTTTGAATATAAGTGGACTTAAATTTGGAAGAAATTGGGTGATCTGGAACACCTAGGAGAAACACAGCAGGTTTTCACCACAGTTTTCAGATGAACATAAAACTATGGGCAATTCAACCATTTCTGTCATAACACAGACCTAAGAAATATTAAAACAGTACTTTCAAGCAACTTTTCTAAGTCTGGGGATTTGAAAATGTGATTTGTCGTAAGGCAACAGGAGAAATATTATGACACTTTTCAGACCAGTCCTGCTGCCATTCTGACAGTCTCCAAATCCACCCATTCATCTAAAGAGAAGCATCAGCAAGTTAAAGGCTTTGGGTATAGGAAATCAGGCCATGAAAGAGAATAAAAATATAGATGCTTCTAACGCTACATCAGCATTTTCCTTAGGTGATTTTCCTGTACCTTGCCTATTGCTTGACACATCATTACCTGGTAATAGGTCTCTCAGCTCTGGGTGGGAACTGGTGGAAAGAGGTGCTGGGAACTTAAGGACCATGGCAAGTCGTGGGCTTAATAAAACCAGAGATGCACGTCTGGAAAAGGTAGAGCAGACATATAGAATTGCAAAAGAGGCCCTTGCTCACATGAACTGGGGCTCAGCCCTGCAAAACTGTCGAATACCTCCTGCAATGAGTGGGAGTTAGAGGTGCTTGCATGACTTTACCGGATCAGTTGCTCATTCATTGCTCGACTCCTGGTTTTACTATTCTCCTTAATGGACTCAACTTCCTCTCTTTTCCCTGTATGAGTGCATTGAAAGGATCGGACCTCCACATGGGCTGACTCTCAATTGGAAAACACTCCATTATAATTCACAGGGAACTCTCTCATCTGCTGTCTGTGACACCTTCCCACAGAGGATGTGCTTTGTACTGTCCTGCATGGATAAAAAATATTGCAAAACAAAACAAGGACAATCATTTTCCTTGTTTAGATTTCATTGGAGCTGCCAGAAAATCCAGCTGGTTGAAACATACTACATGTGTTTTGCAACTATTTTCCTTAAAGTTTTCTTTTGTAAAAAGTCTTGAATGTTTCTTTTGCACACACAAAGAAAAATAACGCAAACAATTCTTAAGAGAATTTTTGCACTTCTCTTTCTAAACCTTTAGTTCAGAAAAGATAACTCAAAAACTTCGAACAACTCAGGGCTTACTTTCTTCTGCAGATTTTTGTTTTGAGTGAAGGTCAGAGCCTTTTAAACATTTTCACCCTTCACTGAACAAACCTTCTGATACCGACATCTATCCACATACGAATGCATGAAACTGTTTGCTTTATCTGGGTTGCAGCCTTCCAAGACATCAAACCCTCAGCTGAGAAATGGATGCAGCTACCCTGCCTTAGTTAGAGAAAGCACTGCAGCCAGTGACCCTGCCTGGCTTGGCAGTTCATGGAGAGAAATGCACACCTTGAGGGACACGAAGGGCAATTGCCCCCCAGGTTACTTACTTCTCTTCAGGGGCACATGTGGGATCTGCTGCTGACTGGTTGACACATAGCTGCCTACTGCCAGAGAAGCCAAGCCTGCCAGTCCCGTTAAATATTCCTGGCACTCAGACAACCCAATATTCAATGATTAAAGAGCTTGCCTTGTTCTTTCTTTCCTCGAGACAGAAATTAGCCACCTGAGGTTTCCTCATTGCTCTCCACAATCCCAAACAATCAGAAGGCAAATTTCCAACCTCATAACCCAGACTTTGGGAGTCACTCCCTAATCTCCCTGGTTTATCAGCCACATCATGAGATTACATCATGGCCTGGTCTCACCCAGCCTAGTGCCAGCCAGCGGGCAGCCACAATGCCATTTAGGATTGCTTGTTGCTCTGTTTCTAAGGAATAAATTGAGCCTTGCATATGAGGCTGAGCATATGCAATGCATATGCAATGAGGCTGAGCAATGGCTGGTTAATTTTCATTTTCATTTTATTTTTAATGACCAGCTCATATCCTCTCCTCCCTGTTCCTCCTTCCCAGCATGGGCTGACTGCTACAGCAGCAGAATTGTACCTTCTCTGGGTGCTTTCACTTTCAGCCAGGATTAACATGGCTTCTTAGAAATCATTAATATTGCCAGCAGTGAATCTGCAAAATACGAGCATTCAAGTCCAACCGGTTTAATTTGGAAAAAGATCAAGAAGATGCAGGTTATCAGATTCTACTACATCTGAAACACTACTCCAAGTGCAGGAGCTCAGCTGCTCTAATTTGGCCCCAGTAATTTACAGGAGACATTGTATCTCCTCCCTAGTTCCTCCCCACCTTTAGAACACAGCGTTTACGTATAAGGTAAAAGTGCATCTCAGATGTACACTTTTAAAGCCACTTCACCTGTAAGAGCTCAGCTGTTTTGCTAAAAGCTTTGCATAAATGCATTTTGTTAGGGGTCTGGCAGACCTGGCAAGTCAATGACAACACATCTCTAAGTATGAACAGGCACAATGCGGGTTCCTTGCTAGAAAGCAACATAGCTCCTACAAGATCCCTTCCCAGTCTGTCAAAATTACTTCCAAGTCACAGTGCCATGCCTGGAGATGCTAACAGATCCCCTTTGAATTTCCTGTTTCAGACTGGACCTCCTTTTGGGCTGCCCTTGTGATTCATGTATTTCAGTTGCCAGCTGCTGGAAGCAAAGATTGGGAGTGTGCCCACTGCCTAAAATTTTGCAGGTGACTTCACCTTAGCTAGTGCATCTGTGAAGTGAATCAGAAATGACAGGGAAATGAGAAGTCTCAGTCCGAAATGACTCAGTTTTCCAATCTGAGCTCACTTTCTTCCTCCACAACTTTGCAAGGCTTTGTAGAGAAGAGAAGGGATGAGCAGAAATGACATTGTATACATAAATTCCAACCTTCCTTCATGGTGTTTCAGAGTGCTGAAAGACCTCAAAAAGACATCACACACAGCACAGCCCAGTGCCGGAGTCACTTCTCCAGCTCAGCCCTCAGCTCCCCAGCTCAGGAACTTGGCTCACCAGCCGTTTCATTACATGTGAATGGCTTTTGCATTACCAGATATCAGGCCTGTTTCTCCACCTCCCAGCCCCCCCAACACCCCATGTACCACCCCTGTCACTTCCTGCAAGCAACAGCACAAGCCTGGCTTCAACCCTTCAATTTGTCTGTTTAGTGTCTTCATACAGGAGGTAGAAAATGAAAGAAAGGCTGGGGGAAGGGGATGGGATGACTGAATGAGTAACTTGTCTCTTTAATTTCTCTGCGTGCCCCCCCATATATCCCCTGGGGACAAAAGCTTCAAAGTGAGCTACAAATATTTACTAATTCTATTAACAGGATACAAATTGTTTTCAGGGGAGCATCAACCACACAGACCCGTGTCAGTCCCCTCCTGATCACAGACCCCCGGCGCACACCCCCACACTGTGCAGCCACATGCGCTCCATGGCCGGCCACTCCTTCCCGCCCCCCCAATTTTTCCTAAGTTCAAGATGAGTTGAAGGGTCAAAAAGGCAAAGGGTGTTTCAGAAGTTTAGCAGACAGCATTTGGTAAAGGGAAGGCAGCGAGGGGCGGGAGGGGGCGGGGGGAGAGGAGAGAGGAGAAATCTGGCATGCATTAGGCTGAACAGTTCCAAACATCCATCCTCCACAGACTTGTTACTTTCTTTCTTTCTCACAAGAGGTTTTTTTTTTTTTTCTTTCTTTCATAATTTGTGGTTTATTTAAGATTTTTTTTTTTCGTATCAGCCAACAACTGTATCATAATCTCCTTCTCCCACTCTCCTATTGTGCCTGCTTGCTTCCAAAATCTCACTTGTAATAATTGACAACTCTCCTAGTGAAGCTCTCAGACACATCCTACACATGCTACCAAGTAGTTGCAAGGACAGTTGCTGGAAACCAGAAAGCTGAATAAAATGCCTTACTGTGGACAAGCAAGGTGCACAATGTGCTCAGATGCTCTGTTCCCAGCAGAACTGGGGAGGGGAGGCATGGTGCTTGCATCTGGGCCCATCGAGAGCATCCCAATATTCAAATGGAATGCCAGTTGTGAGCTCTCTAGAAAGGAGAACAACACTCACAGCTTTAGTCAAAGGCTGTAGTTGCTGCTACAGAGTTCAATGGAGTATAATTAGAGCTAATACCAGCTAAGCCTTCGGCTCCACAAAGTCTTCCAGGATGTAATTTTCCACAGGACTTAAATGTTGACCCATATCTCGTTATGTTTTATGAGCTTCAAATAAGAGAGGCACAGGGTACATATTCAGAAGAAATAATACTTCCCAAATGTCCAGCTACTTAAAGCAGATCCATCTGGTTGGATGGACAGATGACCAAAGCACTCCCAAGGATGTCAGGATGCCATCGGTTGGGGTTGTTGCATGAAACAGGACACGTCTGACCTCTGGACACTACGTTCTCCACTGAAATATTATGGACAGGACATCACTGTGGACAAAGTGGACACTGGACAAAGGCATGGAAAGTGACTTGTAGAAGATGTGTCCCTTTGCTAGTATCGGACTGCCAGGTGGGATGCAGGGGAGATCATTCTCCTCCCACTGAACTGATGTCATGGGGAGGAGAAGGCTGTGCATCACTTTATTTTTTAACCTTTTCTGGCATGCCAAATATTTTCACTTTTGTTCTGGGTCAAAGAGTGCTGAGGATGCAGCAGAGTGTTCAGCATATTGTGGAGGAGCTGCTGAAGGACCTGCCTTCTGCCAACCAGATGTGAGAGATGGAAATTGTGGCACAAGCGTTTGACAAAGAACAAACAACGTGACCAAAGACCCCTCCAGTATCACTTCAAATCATGTCTCTTTTCTTCTCATGGGATATGAACCTGTCAGTCCTCCAGAATATTTTCTACAGCCAGGGAACAAATAGATAAAATCTTATGTTCTAGTGGAAATCTCTTCCCTCTTCAAAAAAGAGAACTCCCCCAACTTTTGGAGGGGGGAAAGGAAAGGTCGCATGCACTGTGTGGATGATGAAAGGAAGAGCACTGCACCCTGTTGTACGTCACCCAACTTCAGTCACACGTATTTGAAGTCACATTGCCCCTGTCTTATCACTGAGAGAAATAGGTACCTCCAAAGGGCAATTTAAATCTCAGGTGGATTGAAGTGCCCTTTGGCATAAAGCAGTTCAATAGTGCCTGAAATTAGCCAGGATGAATCTGGGCCTTAATCAGCAAATGGACTTTTCATTCCATGAGAAGTGTCAAGATTGCTAATTATTTTTCTTCCAAATGAGAACCAGAAAAACCCCACCAACATTTCACTTTTCCCATGATTTATATTTAAATTCACCTGAGCTAATCAAAATATATTTTTTCAGTCCCGTCAGAACATTCCAATTTAATGTTACACATCTTTAATTTGTCTAAATATAAACTACATTTTAAAAATTAAAATTCCAGTTGTCCCTCCCCTGCAAAGAGAAAGAATAAACTCCGTTAATTTGGAACTACTGATGTTGGACTTCTGATGTTTTTTCCCCTCTTGTATAATTTAAAACAAGAACATCTGAAAATGTAACCATTTGCACATAGAAAAATAATCAGTTTTCCATCAAGGTGATGAGTTATTGTAGAAAAAACACATATAGTGGCATTTTCTTAATCGCTTATGGTGGGCAAGACTTAATTAGCCTATAGAGGAAGGTAAGTCAAAGGCTGGATGGGGCTTTGGTGAGCGTCAGCTAACCCCAGCCCAGGATACAGAGAAGCTGAACTCTTTCCTAGCTGCGTGTGATGAGCTAACTATGTTCCTCCTACTATGTGCTATCATGTGTGACTGTTACTTGAGCAACATGGACCTGTTAGGAATATCAATCTACAGCAGAAGTTTTCTAACATACACTTTAAGCGGGAAGGAGGGAGGAGAGGAAAAAATCTAGCACCAAATCAGTTCTCTGATAGTTTTCAAATGTTCAAAATGTCAATCTCCTGGCAACACCTGCACATGGCACACAGACCTTGGCTTTCTGGAGTCCCTGTAGCATCTTTTCAAGTAATCTACAGAATAGAAGGATGTGGCCTTGGAAAAAAAACCTCCTAAGTGCATAAACAGCTGTGGCCACATTTCCTATGTCTGACATCTCAAGGTTGCTGAAGGAGGGGAGAATGAGGACAAACAAGGCTCTGTAATAGACTCCACAGAAAAGTATCCTTCATGTGTTAGTTACTCTTTAAAGAGCACAGCAACTAAATTTGTAGAAAGATTTTAGTTGCTTTCCGGTAGTTTTTTGCTATAGCAGTGGGGTAGAAGATCTCCATGCTGTCTACCTACAAACATTTTTGGGTACCTGAATATAAATGATATATAGATATTTGGGTAGATAAAGTTATGGATGTGGTAAAACACAGTAATAGAAGTATTCTCACTCATATAAGTGGACTTATGAAGCATTAGTATGACCACAAAAGTCAAACTCATTACGAAAGTGAGAGCATTATGCTAACAGCAGATAGTCCCAAAATTAAACTGGAGCAGCTTCAGTTATGGTCGTATCTACACCATCTGTACCACTTGACAACGTACCAGTACAATTGAGGCAGCAAATCATTTCCAATTGGAACCAAGCAGTCTCTCTCTTGGATGGATCTGATGACAGCACTCACCTGTGAGGTGGTGCAGTGGATCCAAGAGGCTGGCACAGTGATTAGTAGTCTGGTTAGCTCATCACAGAGCCGGAAGACATGAACACTGGTCCAAGGAGGGCTGTCTGTGCAATGCATGCTAGCACTGAGTGCAAGTCTATGAGGGGCTAGGGGTCCACAAAGACCCAGTTTGATGTCCAAAGCCAAAGCCACAGGCTGCAGGGATGAAAATTGGCAGGTGGGCAAGGATGGCACCAGAAATAATGCCTTCAGCTGACACAAAACAATCCGTCTGCTAAGAGTGATCTCAGTCACTGACTCTTAAATTTGTCTTGCTACACTCTAGAAATCCAAGCCCTGCACTCCTCATGCTTTCAAACAAAGATAACACTGAACCTGGGATGCTGATCAGAAGTACAGACATGAATAAGTCACCTAAAGAAGGCAACTTTGAACACTGCTGAGCACTCAGTCAGGGACTGAAGAGCTACAGGGGCTGTGGCAGGTGAAGCCAGCTGTTGTGGAAAATGAGCAGAGCGTGAGGGGCTCTCCATCTATTCCCCTTGCTGGGCTCAACTCTCCATAATCCTTAAAAAGGGAGGAAACAAAACAAAACAAAGCGTCTCTGCGTCAGCCTGTTTTGGCCATACATCCTCTCCACTGCAATGGCACTCAGACCATCGCAGCAACCCAATGAAGTGTTGCTGTAATTAAGGTTTAATGGAGCTGCAAGGCTATGTCATAGCAAAGAGCCTTATAACAGAGGTGGAATGCAATTTACTACCCACCAGGTATAGAGCAATAAATCTGCAATATTTATTGGCAAGAGAGAGAAATGTGATCCAGAATTCCATATGCTGGGTTGGGGGAGGAGATGAACACCACTTCCAAGGGGAAAACTTCCTCTGCTACTCTGTTGATATATCCTGTAACCGCATTTACGTGCTGTAGCCATTCCCAATGATCCCAAAGCAACTTCCAGACTTTATACATGCAGCCTGAACCTGGCTGCTTCAAGGGCAGGGAGTGGCAGCTCCCTGTCCCCTGGTACCCTGTCAGTCATGGAGGAAAGGGAGCACAGCAGCCAGCACATCTGGCCAGCCCTGCATTCTTGCAATATGAGCCCCAGGATAATGTGAACACAAAAACCTTGGGGCCAACTCTACAGCTGGTGTAAGCTAGCAAAGGCATACTGATTTGCACCCGCTGAGTGGCCGGCCTTGGGTTCTCCTCCACAACTTCTCTTGTGGGTATGCAGTAAACTGCATGTTATTCAATTTATTGTCCTCAGAAGGGGGAAAGACTGAGCAAGCTGTAGATATGAGCCTGCTGTTCCCAAGGAAAATTCCTAGCCTGCTTCTTGAGGCCATTAAACTATCCCTTCCGATACTGAGACCAACTCTGGGGAAACTTCTGTGGAACCCCTAGTGCAAAAAATTTGAGTCAAATCACACTGCAGTGGCATACAGAGTGCAATGGCACTAGGGAAGTGGTAGGATGAAGAGGCACTGACCTGTCCTTGAAACACAGAGATTCCAAAGCAGTAAATAGAGAAGATCCATGCTTCTCAAAAGTCAGACACTGAACAACAATGACTGTGCTTTCCAGCTTACACAATACACATTTTTCTCTATTAATTTGTTTTTAAGCCAAGATGAAGGGATGGGGATTCCTGTGTGCGAATGGGGCACAATGTATTCTTTGTTGCCCGGAATTGGATGGTCAAATGTCAATAGCTGAGAAATGCTACATTAGACAAAAACAAAATACAGAACTACTGCCAGGTGGAAAAATAACCAGAAAAAAAAACCCACAGCGTCATAGTTCTAAAAGGGGCTGAGTACCTGTACTGGAGACAGTGAGAATGACAAATTGCTGGTCCATCCCATGGGACTGAATTAGTTGTTTCCTATGTGTCCAATAGACATTTTCTCTCTGAGCAAAACAACTAGCAGGTGGCTAGTCCTGCCTTCTGAATTGGCTGTGGCAGATGCAGGGCTGTGCTGAAGGGGAAGCTAGAGTTTCATGTCCCTTAATTCCCCGCTAGCTAACTGGGTTGTCGGAGGGTCACCAACATTTGTTTTTCTGCATGTGTGAGTGTGTCAGAAACGGAGCAATGGGCAAGAGGGAGTTTCTCAGCAAGATTAATCTTCTACCAGAACTGGCTGTGTCCCAAGAGCGACTCTTGGAAATGCTGGCATAAATTGGCAATTAATATTGTTGCTTCAATGGAGTTTCTTGGGAAGCAACTGTTTGGCCCAGTGGGTGCTGATCCCATGGTTTATGCTCTCATTTTCCCCTTCTGAATTTTCCACATGGATTTCCTACTCATTTCTACAGTTCAAATGTTTAGGGAACAGAACTACTTCACTCTATAGGAGTGATTCCCATCGAACACTTCAGAGAAGACGCCTTGGCAGCAGCACAACTCATACCTGGTACCAGCTGTTGTACCTTCATGATAACGTTAGTGCTCTGGCTCTTTGCAGGCAGGAGGAGAGCAAGGTGACAGGGTCAGGGGTCCCTTTCTGTGGTTTCAGCATTTTAGCACGAGTGCATTGCAGTCTGGCAGTATTTCAAGATAGCGTCCAAGTTCACTGAAGACGTGCCAAGTTGATAACCTTGGCCATATCTGCTGAGGCAAAGGTTTCAAAGGCTCTTCATGACTCTGACTTCAAGTTGAAAAAGCCCATCATTTATTGTCTTAGGGAAAGAGCTTTGTTGCCAGCTGGGAGTGCACTTCAGTTGAGTAACCCTAAGAAACTGTAAATCTACCCAGTATATGGAGTCTTGCTCTAAGAGGTGTTGCATTAGCAAGCAGCTTTTCAGTTCACTTGGCATGGCAGCATGCCTTTGTGCTGTTGGCAGATGTCCCCCACCCTGCAGGGGCTAGACAAATTACAGAGCTGGGCAATCACCAGCCACATGAAAGGTGGTCACAAGAGAAAGTAATGGATTCTGCACCTTGGAAGGACAAACTTTGGCTATACACACAGACTGTTGAGTAAGACACTGGCGCAGCCCCCTTGAAAGCAATCTGGGAGTCTTGGAGAACAGCAAGTTGAACATGAGTGTACCCAGGCAGCCAGGAAGGCCTACCGTATCCTGACATGCATCAAGCATGGCATTGCCAGTTGTGTCAGAGAAGTGATTATCACTCTCTACACTGCATTGGTGTGGCCCCAACCTGAGTAATGTGAGCAGTTCTGTGTGCCACAGTACAAAAAGGACATAAAACTACTAAAGAACATCCAAAGGAGGTCTGCAAAGATGGTGAAGGGTCTGAAGGAATGATTGAAGTCCCTTGGTTTGCTCAGCATAGAGAAGAGGAGACTAAGGGGAGACCTCATGGCAGCCTGTGGGGGGGGAGCAGAGGGGCAAATGCTGATCTCCTCCCCCTAGTGACAAGTGATAGAACCTGAGGGAACAGCATGGAGCTGTGCCAGGGAAGGGTCAGGCTGGATATCAAGAAAAAATTCTTCACCAGAGGGTAGGTGGGCACTGGCACAGGCTCCCTAGGGAAATGGTCACAGCACCAAGCTTGCCAAGGTTTCAAGAAGTGTCTGGACAGTGCTTTCAGACATATAGTCTGATTTATAGGTGGTTCTGTGTGGAACCAGGAGTTGGATTTGATGATCCTTCCAACTCTGGATATTCTATGATTCTATGGTTCTACCATCCTGTCCTGCTCTGCCCTTGCTGCCGGTTCCAATGGCTAATTACCCTCACAAGGCTAATTTCAGCCTTCAGACCCTTAAGACTTCAAGTCTAACACTAGACTGCCTATAGTGGGCAGTTCAAAGACTCATTTTTTTTCATCTAGATGATGGATCCCTCTGAGCCAAACTTTCTCTCACCTCTGCAGCTCCCACTCCACTTCTGGCTGTACAGCACCAAGGGCTAACCCTCCTGAAATGAGCCCTTTCTGCTCAGAGAAAAGCCCCATCTCTGGCTGAGGGCAGACAATTCCTCCTTCCTGAGGGCCCTCTGAAGCTGCGTGCTGCCTAAGCATAGCAAAGATTTTGTTGTTGTTTTTTGTTTTCCTCTCCTTCTCAGTGCCTACAGAGCCAAAGGGCCTGTTTGTTTTCCTTTTAGTTATCAGAAAGGTTTATTTGCGATTGCTTGAGAGGGGAAAAAGCCCTCTGTAGCCACAGGCAGACAAGCTCAGTGCTCAGGAACATAATGGCTGGAGCCTGCAGGCCCATATGCTCGCCATCCTGCGAGGTGGAAGGCCAGCTCCGATCATCTCTAGCTGCTCAGGATACAATTGATCAGGTATGGCTGAATGTCAGAAAATGGGGTCAGGTTGGCTGGGGGCTGCGGCAGGCAGGGGAACGGGCAAGGAGCTATTTAAAGCGTGGCAGAACTGGGAATGTTCCTCTTTGGAGATGTCAGGGCTGCAAACACAGACACATACACAGTCCCTGAAGGGAGGGAGGGAGGTTACATTTTCCCTGTCAGCTGCTATAGCATCTTCTGAGCTCCATGAGAGAATGGACTAAGCTTTCATACTGCATTGAATAATTCCTGCATTTTTAGGTTCCTGTTTCCTTCTCCCAAATGAATTAAGACCCAGGAATTCAGCTTGTTTGTTGTTTCTTTTGTTACTGAATATCCATGAAAAGCTCAATGTCCCTGGGAACTAATTAGGTATTAACCCTGCATTATTGCTGCATATCAGCCATGGAAACATGCCATTCAGATAAATCTCCTTGAAACATGGAAATACTGAGTGATCAGGTGGAATGGCTGAAGAATAAGTTAAAAAATATAGGGTTTCTGACACAGGGAAGGAAAAAAGAAGTATTTCTAGTGAAAGCATATACATGGTAGTATACAATTTCTATGAAGTGATGAACAAAATCAGCAGATAGGAACAAAACTGTTTGCAAAAAACCAGTAAGGTCTAAGCTACCACTAGGAATAGTCTGGGAGAGATGTGGGTGGGTTTTGGAGATATACAGGGTCCTACTCTAGCCTAAGGTGTACATTTTCCAGTTGTTTTGTGCTTAGCACCTCACCCTAACCTCAATTTCTTTGTGAAATACAATTTTGGAAGATCACCAGGTTACATCTTCAAAGACTGGACTTTTAGTGACATTAGGTTTTGTGCAGGCAGTGATTTTGTGTTTCACAGGGTCTCCTACACACTCCAACCTTTCCCAGCCCACTATCACTTGATGCAGAAGCACAGACCGCTAATAGCATGAGATGAATAAGTGAGTACATATCTATTTTTTATTACTCAAGCCATTTCAACAATTCTCATAATTAACTCTGAATACTTTTTCATCTATTTTCCCTCAAAAATCTTCCCATTTGACTTAAAACCCTTATTTGCGGTCCAAGCAGCAGCACACTTAATCACACTGAACAAGGCACTGCAGCTCTGAAGATGCCTTAAAGCATGTGAAGAATCTGAAACCAAGACATAGGATTGCTCTCATGCAGCCTTTCCTTGACCCAAAAAGCAATGTGCTCCTCTCTTAGGCCTTAGCAGACAGCAGAGATCCCAGCTCCAGTAGCAGGGGATGTAGCACCCTCCAATTGGGGTGTTTCTACAACTCCATGTCACCATAGACAAACACTGACTCAAGGCAGCACACTACTGAACCAAAATATTTTGATTTGATAAGACAAACTCAAGAGCTGTTTAGACTTTAGCTGACCAGACTCACATGGATGTTTGCTTTTCAACTTCCCCTGTTTACCCTCATCCCTGCCATCATTCTGTTTGGTGATGGCAGCCAAATACGCTCCCTTCTCCTTGCCTCCAAATCCCTTCCTTGAACCTTCAGAGTCCCAGTCCTTCTAGATCATCTCCCACTTCTTACTTACAGGAAACCAATGCAATAGGACTCTGGATGTCTTTGTGAAATCCCACGTGTGGCTTTAAGAATAAATTATTATTTTAGTGGTTTGCTTTCAAGTTGTTGTACAAGTACTTCCCACAACCCACTAAGGAAGTAAAAAGCCTCGTTTCAATTGGTAAAGGACTTGAAGAATTCAGTGGACCTAACCAAAATGCCCTTGTCTACCTATTCCAATAAAATAATCCTGTCCCTGGTCACAGCTACACCCAGCCTGCAAGTTCCCTTACACAAAGCACTCTTGAGAGCTCGCAGTGGGAGGTCTATTCTCACATCAAATTAAAGCCAGACACAATCAATTAAAGCAAAAAGGATGGGGTCTTCCGAAATGACAGAAGGCATTTGGGGCAAATGCTCACAGCTGAATGCAGAAGAGGTGCCATTGCTCAAGTTTTCTTGCTCTTCCATGGAAGCTGGGCCCAACAATACACTTGTCTCCAGAGGACTGCTGGTTGTAATGTTTTGTGGTGCCTCATGATGCTGAATAGCAAGAAGAGTAAAGTTTAAGACAGATAGAGAAGGATATGAATGGGACATCAAAAATTATCAGAGGAAGGACTTTTAGACTCTTCCTTCTATTAGTCAGAGGTGACTTATTCCAGTGCAGGCCCTGAGATAAGAATACTGAATACACAAAAAATCCCCACCAAACTCACAGATAGATTTCATTCCTATGTAGGACTCATTCTCCACAAGATCTGTGTATTCATGCTTACTTCTATAGCCCCCCATAAATGCTATCTGATGACCCAAGGCCATTCCTCTGGGCTTCCCTGAAGCCAGCCCTGACTGCAGAGGCTTCGGCAGAGCACTTTAGCCAACACACTCACCAACAGTTGCTGGCTTTGTAACTCTAACTCTCTCCAGGCCATACCCTTCTCTTCCTCATCTGGCGTGTTCAGCCTACAAGTTGTCCAACTTTTCACCTGCAAGGGAGATCAGGGATCAGCTGGGTGCTGAACATCTCTCAGCTTGGGGCACCTTCAGTCAATTCCAGCTCTCTCCACCCCAAAGAAAGTTATTAGTTGGAACAGGAAAAGAACGAGAGAAATAAATTCTCTTTAGAGAGATGATGACACAGGCACCAGTTAGTGAAGGAAGATTTTTCGGTGCTGTTTCCTTCCCTCTTCACTGTAAATTCTCCAGCGTTCTAGTAACAACCCCCTAATTCCCAGACATCCAGGGGAGTCAAGTGCCTCTACAAGATCCTGAGATCCCCAGCTTCCATTGAGAACAAGTGAGCAGCATTAGGTCTTCTGAGTTTGCCTTGCTGGGCTGATTTGTGGTGTGAACACACACTAATTAGTCAGTTAACTTAGGAACTAAGACTCCCAAGAGAAAAAGATTTCAGAGGGGAATTCAGAGCTCTTCAGATTGAAATTATCATCAAGTGCCTAATGTAACTGTTCTGCTTCTCCTTTTCAAGACTTCTTTTCCTCCATCTGACTATTAAAATAGGCAGTATGAATGCTTCCACATCTTTGCCAAAAAATGGGTGGTGTATCCTTTCTTGAAATCACGTGGGTAAATTCACAACACATTTTTGTCTTCTGGATTTGGGTAGGGAAAAGGAAGGTGTCTGTTCAAGAGACAAGCAACAAGAGATACTTCATGCCTCTTACACAATGGTTGGCAACTCACAGAATATGGTTAAAAACTCTAAGCCTACCAGCATGTAAAGCAATTCTTAAAGATGAAAGATGCTCTGAACACTAGACTTGAAATGGATTGACTTTTAAATATGATCAAATCTTAGTTTATATCTCATCCAAGCAACAAATCTGAGTCCGCATTTTAAAACAAGTCTTATGTTAGCTGAACATTCAACAATTACTAAAAAGTCTCTTCAAACAACCCCTATGGAGTGCTATTGTTGGCCTCTTGACCTCTTTGCTTATGTACATCCAGAGACTGAAAAGGCTGTATTTATGTTATTAACAATTCCAGCACTGCCAGGCCAACCAACCTGAACTTAGCACAATACTTTCCCTAGACTGTTCCTTTCCTGACAGAAAAGACAACAGACTGACTTTGTGCATGGTTTGGAAAGCTTCCAACTAGTTTAGCAGGGCTCTGCTAAATATAGATATATATTAGATATATAGAGACATAAATACAGATATAGACTGTGCAATTTTTGGCTTTACATAAGATAATAGCCCAACTTACTGACTGTAAAATAAAACTTACTGGGAAGGCTACTGTACTGGAGGAGGCGCTGGCCTAGGGTTTGAGAGACTTGCAGCAGGATTCAGATCACCTGATCAGGTACCTAAAGCATGACTTTGTTCAAACACCCAGAATATCCACTCTCAAGTGTTTCCTATTTCAGAAGGACCCAGATCTCATCAACACCTATTTCAGCATGAAATATCCTCCCATGCAGCTGTGTAGAAGCCCTTCTGGATATGCAAATTACTTTTTCTGCTGCAGTGCAGATCCAGACAGCCATCCACAGTTCCTGACCAGCTAAAGTGCTCTTACAAGATTCCCAGCTCAGCAGAGGACCACACCATGATGCTTATGGATGCATCCAGCTCTCAGTTAATTCTACAAACAGCCTAGGCACCTACATGCCATTTTCTTTGGACAAGCATTTACATCAGGTGCTGCAACCCCTTAGGCAGGCATGTAAACTAGGTATTACAGTATGAGACTGGACTTCCAATCCTGAATTTGAAGCTGTCCTGCAAGATGATTTTGAAGACACTTCATCTCTGAGTGCCTCTCTTTAAAATGCTAAGACAGGTAACATTCACAGCGCATTGGAAGTAAGACAGCAATTAGTTCTGGGTGCTTGTGAATAAAAAGTGCTTTACGGAAGACACTAAGAGACTCAATAAATGAGCTGCTAAATGAATCTGAAGACCTACTGCATAATTTGGCTAAGTTATATGATAGAATTAGAAAGTAAAACGAAGCAGATGTCTTGGTCGCTGTTGTGACTCCACAGAAATAAATTCTTGTTACCAGTAAACAATAATAAGAGAACCTGTCTTTAGTCTGCCACAAAACAAACAAACAAAGAAACAAAACCCTGTTAAAATCTTTTTGATGTCGCTTCAAGCAAAGTGTGAAAAACCTGCCTCGGTGACAGCTCTCCCCATCTCTGGAGCCAAGCTCTGCAGACAGCCAGTATCATGTGCGTCCACATATGACGGATCTTACTTGGGCGTGAAATTTTCATTAGTTCTTGAGCAGTGCACAGATGCAGGGTTTGACCAATCTAATGAGCTAACACATACCACTGCCTGGCTGGTTATAGCTGCAAAAAAAGCCAAGAAGGGAATCTGGTTGATCCTGTATATTTTGTATATTTTTTCATCCTACGCTACAACAGCATTACCAGATCTTCTTTCCAGTTCTTTCAGAACAGAGAAGAGAATGCTGCAGGCCAGTAACTTGAGAAGATCTTTGTTTCCCTCTATAATTTCTCTAGACAAAATAAAAATGATTTTATCAGTGAGAAGCGACTCCAATTTGTTCTTCAGTAGGACAACTTCTAGAGGAAGTCCTGAAAAGACATAAAGCAAGGGTGTTTGTTTTTGTTTTCCGAATAGAAACTGCCAGAAAAATTCTCAAGCTCTCTAATACATGAGAAATCTTAAGTAACATCAACATCTCTTAGAACTCTGAGCTGGAATTAAAGACCATAGAAAAGACTCTTCAGAGTACAGTAAACTGGCAGTTCAGTTCATCTCACAAGTATGGTGCCCATAGGAGCTGAAAATCTGCAAAGAACCCATTAAAACTAAGTTCTCCCTTCTGTGCGTTCTTACCCCAAGCATAGCACTATGCATAACAGAAAAAGGATAGCACCCACTCCCAAGAAATTAAATCCCTGGATAGCCTTTGAAACATTTGAATGTCATATTAATGTATCTTATACTCTTAGCCCCTGATCTCCCAGCATTACCAAGAAGGTAGTAACAGCAGACTATACAAGCACAGAACAATTTTTTAAGCTCCTATTGCATCATAGCTCTGGACACTAGAAAATTCCTTAAAAAGAAAATATTCGCATCTCAATGAAAGAAAAAATAAAGTCACCATCACCTCAAGATAGGAAGAATTTTTGCTGACGTAAGGATAAAAGTAACCCATAGATTGAAAAAGAGCAAGTTTTGTCTCGATAACATTTGAACAAAAACACTTGAAATATCCAAACCAGGGGCATGTTTCCCACCAAGGAATCCTGTCTGTCACTGATATATAAAGGTCTAGGGCTTTCTTTTCTAAACACTAAGATAACATTCAGAAGATGATCCAACATACAACAGTCCAGTTTCACTGCACAAGTCTTCACACAGCTGGACCAACAGCCCCCTCAGAGGCAAATCACAGAAAGAAAGCCTGGGAGTTCCATGAGTGGTAATGGAGCACCCTTTGCAGCTCCTTGCAGAACACTCATTTCCTTGCTGACAAGCACCGCCTGCGATCTGCAGGAACGACTCGGGTTCTTTTGCCCACGAAGCCGTCCGTTTGCCCCGGCTCGCGCCGCGCAGCCACGCAGGACCATGGACAGCAGTCCCGCGGCGTGGCGCGGCGCTCGGCCGCCCCGGAGCCCCGGCACCCGGCAGCTTCCAGCCATTTTTAATTAATTAACCTCGGCTAGGTGATGAATTCACTTGCATAAAGTACCTGGAACCAATTCTGTTCATCCTCAGGTGCTGCAGTCCTCCGGTGAGCGCACGTTAGTCCAAGGAATTATCATTAAATGGAATGCATAAAAAACATGTTGGTTTTTTTTTTTTTTTTTTTTTTTTTTTTAGTGTGGTCTGATAGCGATAGGAGGAGGACTAGTTCTAAACTAAAAGAAGGGAGACTGAAATTAGATGTTAGGGGGAAATTCTTTACTCAGAGGGCTGTGAGGCAAGTGTGGGAGTGTGGGTGCCCCATCCCTGGTGGTGCCCAAGGTTATGTTGAATAGGACCCAGGGAAGCCATTCATGCCTTGTGAATTCACAAAACAAGCAAGAAACATTGTGACAGTGCCTCATTTGCGTATCGACTATTTTATACAACTGTATTTATAACTGTGTCGTGCTGGGTATATATATCTTTCTGTAAGGAAAGAAGAGATGGTATCTTATCTCTGCCTTAGTACAATATCAGTATCGTTATTGAGGACTAATTATGAATTCTCTCACTTTCAAATTTGAACAGCAGACTATAAGTGGACTATCAGCCAAATTTAACTAGCTGCCAGCAGCCACTCAGACAAAGAACACATTACTAAGAGTCTACAAGACCAGTGCTCCTATAAGATTTCATTCTCCTTCAACATCCAAAGTTCAACTTGGAAGATGAGGAAAATGAGAGAAATGGCTAGTGACAGTAAGGCTTGATGGGGTCATGGGCTTTGCAACAGCTTCAGCATGCAGGCGGGTGAAAACATCACTCACAAAGTAAAGGGACAGAGGAAAGAAATGAAAAAGGGGGAGGGGAGGGAAGGAAAGAAAAAGGGAAGGTTGATGGACAGTTGGACTTGTTGAGGGTGAAATCAATTAAAGTGCATCAAATCCAGAATTCATGCTTTTTCAAAGTGACAAATATGTGCTGGAAACTGAGAAAGACCAAGAGAAAATAATGTCTTTGACCTCCCAGAGACCGGCTGTTCCTTCCGTCAGAGGAGCCAAAAGTGAAGTGAGATGCGTTCATGATAAATTGTAACAGCCAGGCAGCCACCTTAAAAAAGAACGAGGTGAAAAGGTTACAGAAGGGACCCAAAATGCAAAGAATTCAACCAAACATCAAGATAAATCAACTCAGGCCCTTGTGTATGCGTGCCCAGCCTTCACAGATCTGCTGCAGTTCATCTCAATTTGTTAGTCTTAAAGTGTAAGAGACACGCACAAACACAGCTTGTTTACCAAAGCTTTTGTAAACAGTGTTCCAAAAGATTGATTCAGTGAAGGCTGAGGCCTTTCCTAGCCAAAGGATGCACTGACCACTTTACCTGCCATTCTCTCAGTGGCAACTGCTAAACAGCTAGAGAAGGTCTTCAGCGCACACAAATTCCTGCATTCCGCTCGATTCAGATGAGTTTTGGATAAAAGTTTTTAATGAGATAGAGACCTTGCTCCTAAAAAGAGAGGAAAGCAAATATTCTCAAAGCTTCAGAAAAGGAAATCTTGGTGTATGTCTAATTTTCTCTCACATTTACAGATAATTTTCTAGTTCTCAGCTTCAAAGCACAATAGAAATGTTCATCTGGATGCTTTGCAGCTTTAGATCTTTTCACTTGCTGGCAATCAGTAAACATTAAATTTGACCATAGCTATCATGGAGAATAGCTTGAATAATCGAAAATCAGAAGGTACAAGATATCTACTAATCAAATTTGTTTGAAACATCCTTTTAAACATTATGTCCTTCTGGGTATCAGCATGACTTTACAGCACCAATACATGCATTTTCAACTCAGTTCATGCCCAAGCAAGTGTCAAGGTAAAACTGGACATTAAAAAATTATTCACCTCCCTCAGCACTGGCATTTTCCATGTAAAGGAACAACTACATGCACAGCCACTCTCGTTAAAGTTCTCCTCCTGAATCAGTTTTGCAAAAAGCTCCCCCAGTGATGCATATGGTATTTTAAGTGAATTTTGAGTCAAAGCAGTATTTTAAGGAGGTATTTAATGCAATTCAGTACACTTGTTCACATAAGGCAGGATATACTCAATGCAACTCCCATTCAGATGCTCACACTCTTCCAGACTTCTTGAATAGCAATTGATATTACCATTATATCTTTGATTAAAAGTGACCCAAGCCACCCTGGCCCTTGACAGATAGATTTTTACAGAGGTCACTGATGAAGGCATGTGTGCTCTTCTTTCTTGAGCTGTTGCTGGCACTGAGGGCACTACAATAGATAGTTCACAACAGTCCAGATACCATCAGCTGAGCCTCTTAACAGAGAGCTGACTGCTCTGTGGATGGTCATGTTTGTGTAGTCTAAGCATGGGAGATGCAGGAGATTCCCAGCTGCACTGGGATTCAAGCTGGCATCGAGAGCTTATTGCTGCAAACACTGGCACCAAGGGGAAGGAAGCCTGTATTGACACTGTGGCTGTGAGGAAGCTTAGCTACCAAGTCCTAGCTGGCATCCTCACAACTCTGCCTTCAGAAAGCACTGGTGATCATCTCTCCAGCTCCTCCTGACAAATGCCCACCCCACTGTTGCATTCCTCTTTACGACAACCCTCTCTGGACAGTCCCTTCCCCGAAACAGCATGATTCTCTCAGGGAGACACGAGTTCACATCAACAAATTCTTCCCGACACTGCCCTGAAGCACTTTCGCTATGATCAGCTATTCGGAGTGATGGGACACACTAGTTAGATCTCTCTGTGTGTTTATCAATCCCTTCTCAGCCATTTTCCTCTGTAAATCCGTCAAACCTCTTTTTTCAAGCTCTGTGGGAACAGTTAGGAGCTATCTCCTCAGAGGTGCCTACCCTGCCACTTGGATTTCATTCTCTTCTCGAGGAGATGGCTGCCAGCAGCCAGAGGGCTGACCCATGCAGCACAGGCACAACAGCAGTGCTGTTACTGCCAGTGCCACTGGAATGGATGGGTCCTCATGAAAAACCCTTAGGATACCTGCTGCTCCTGTGCAGCAGTCAGAGAGGGCTACTCTAAACCTGTGACAAAGGGAGAATGGAAAAAGCACAGGGAGGAAGTCAAGGGAGTGGAAATTCTGTAATCCTTCAAATCAGACACAAGCACCTTGTTCCAAGCTGGACCAGGATACAAATCAAGCTGCTCCACAGGACAACAGGATTTTACAGGATTTCAAGGACACAAGACCTATACGTACATTTACCTTTTCATGCATATCAATATTTCAACTCTCTGCTGCTGTGATCCTTAGCCAGTATGATGCAAGAAATTTAAATGGTACCAAATCAAGAAAGGAATCAATTACATTGCCACAACAAGTGTAAATAAAGCCACAAACACCATCAATAGATTTAGGACTTGTAAAGTTCCTTTTATTCCTCCAAGGAACTTGGAGCCTTAAAAGACGTGCATCTTCCCTTTTCAGTAGGGACTATTAGATGGTGTTTGCCTTATATTAATGCTCACAGCCTTCGTGGACGGCAGAGAATTGCCAGGCAGTCTAATTCATCATACATGCTGTCCCATGAAACTAGAGTATGCAGCCTATATACAGTTTGATTGTGCAGATCTAGGTCAGCATCCTGCACCCTGACAAATGTCAGATGATAGGACTTATTTCTCCTTTCACACTTGTCATCAGCCAGGCTGGTTATCAGCCCCATTTGCAGCCATGGAATGAGGCCCAAAGCCGAAAGAGACTTGGCTCAGGCTACTTTGCAAGCCAGTGCCTTTGAGAATCAAGCCCATGGAAGCAGCCTCCAGGTCCTTCATGCCACCACCCAAAACCATGCCACATCCACAGCACTAACTCACAGTGCAGCTGAGAAGTTATACACAGTGGAGGGTCAATAAATGCCATTTGTAGAGATCAGCACTTAGATTTCCTACTCACCTACCTGGTGAGTATACCACCATGTATCTGATGGCCTGTGTAGCTTTCCTCATGATAACAAAAAGACTAGAATTCAGGGCAATACCTATTGTGCTCCAACAAGCTGCATATTCTTTCTTTGCTCACTAGCCAGAAGGTTTTGGATTCCTTTCTTCAAGCCCTGCAGAACGGGGCATGAATCTCACAGAACAACCTTTCGTGCTCTATTTCGTCAAAGCCACTGTATGCAAGCACAGAGACAAACATGAGATTAGACATACGAAATCAATGGAACATTTTACCATCCAAAAAAAGGGCTCTGTCACTATGATTGAATAGCTTCTGCTCCTGCTTCTGATGTCTCATGTCAGTATGGGCAGATGAGAAAGAGCCACGTGGCAGAAACAGCTTCACAAAATAGAGTCTGGTAACTGGCGACCAGACAGCTCCGTATCAGACACATCCACAAGGAACAAGAGGTTCTCAAGAACCAGACAGCAACTGTTAGCCTTTTAGGAGTGAAATTTGTCTGTTTGTCCAAAAATATTTGCTATCTGAACATCAGCAACTTTTATTTCTATTTTGGATATTTTGTTGAATTCCACTAAATTGCTTTCATTCACTGCACCTTCCATCTACTCAGTGGTGAAACCTTCCATCTACTCAGTGTTTCGGTTATTTTTTCTATCTGTTCTAAAACCTTTTTCCATTTTTGTGGATTTCAAAGTAATTTGGTGCTGATATATTTTGAATGAATTTAGAATAGAAAAAAATTCCTCTTGCAAGGAAGAAAATAAAGAAATCTTTTTTAAACAATTGTTTCATTGCTGCTCATTATAAAAATGAACTTTTTTTTCTTTTCTTTTTGAAGGAAAACTATCAGTAAAATGTGACCAAATAAAAGCTCTTTGCTGATCCAGGATGTTCAGCTTCACCACAACTGCTGTCACACAAAGCCATACTAGAGTTCTGGGATTTAGTTCCCAAGAAAGGTAAAGTTTTTTATATGTGTATATATATCAGCCCAAGTTGCTTTTTTCCCTCTTCTCAAAACAACACAGACACCTGGTAACACACCTCATTTGCAGAACGACAAGGTTTGAGTCCCAGGACAGATCGATAAACGTGAATCTTCCAGGTGAGACACAAAGGGAAAGCCCAAACACAGGCCCAGGCTAAAGGATGAGGGCTAACTGGAGCTTCTGGACCAGGGAGCGGAGTGCTGGTAGGTCCAGGTTAGGCTCCTCAGGCCTCACTGGTGCATTCAGTACAATGCTAATTGTTAATTGCTGCTCACAGAAGATGGGGATATGTTCTTGGAACTTCTAACTAAAGAAAGTTCCAGATTTCTGAAAGGGAATGGCCAGAAGACCGAAGTGAAACAAGTGGACTTCAAATCCAATCTAGATGCCTTTCAAAACACAAGCCTCACTACTATCCAGGAGTTCCAGCCAGGCAGTCAGGCTGGTTTTGACTGTGATTATGCTTATGAGCTAGCACAGCTCCTCAGGATACTATGCACTTCTGCTCCTGAAATATCCCAACTGTTTCTCCTTAGAGTCAAAGCATCCTTCGGGCTTTTGACCTTAAGCAAGTCTTTTGCTTTTACAAGGCAAAGCGACCCAAACAGGGCTGGTGAAAGAGCTAGAGAGGAGGCCCTGACGTGAAACCCTTCCAGAACACAACATAAAACCCAGAGGGACAAGCAGAGGAGAACAAGGAGCACAAAAGGCCATAATTTGGGCTCCTCACCAAGGTGACAGCTCTCCAAAGGCACTCTCAGATGGCTCGGCAGGCTGTAACCCGCCTCTTCTTTCATTTGCTGTTTATTTTTGCTGCTTCTCTGCCCTCTTTGGCTTCACAGAATTCGGAGATGAATTGAACAGCAACTAGGAATTGCTTTTTTTATGATAGCGTTTTCCTTTCCTTCATACTCTCCTCACCCCACCATCAGCTGCCCCCACATTGCTCCTTGGCACTTTGTAGTTCTCCTTGCTTTCTCTTCCAAGCCCCTAGTAGCATCCTCCCCCCAGTCCTGCTGCCTGCTGTGGCAGCATTCTGCACCTAGAAGATAATAAATACATCAAGCCTGTCAGAGTTGTGTTGTTTTGGCTGGGAGAGGTGCCCCCCTGCTGGGTGAGATCACTTCCCTCTGCGACGTATGGCTTTCCCCTCACTGACAGCTCTCCAACAGGGAGTAATCGGTGTCCAACTGAGAGGAGCAGCCAGCTAACACTGCTAAATGAAACTTAGGACTGATGAGGGCAATGAGAAAGAGAAAAGAGCATTGCAGCCTCTCTCTTGCTGGTGTAGTGTGCTGACAGAGAGACAAACTGGATCTCCTTGCTGGCCCTGCCTGTGATTTCCCAGATGGGAGATGGCAAAGAGAAACATGGAAATTGATATTGCTGCTTGAGTCTCAGGGCAAGTGTCAGCCTTAATCCTACAAGAACACCTGTGGCTTTTAGAGTGAAAACGTTGTAGTTAATGTGAAATTAAGAGAGGAAGGATGTCAAGAAAGAAGGACTGCCAGAACACTGTGTTCAGTGAAGGCCAGGCTCCCCACAGCAAAAGCTCTGGCAAAGACCAGCCCTGAGCTGTGCTCCTGGCACAGGGCAGATTTCTGAGACAGGAACTGGCAGGGAAGTAAAATTCGCTTGGGAAATGGATTTTATATGGAAAAAAAAAAAATAAAATCAGAAAGAATTAATTTGGTGCCTTTGCATTTTGCAGATGTGTAGGATGTTCAGCACTATCTGAGACACCTGGGCACAAGCAGCAGGTTTCTCACCTGCAGGTCACCAGCTCACTTCAGAAACCTGTCATCATTGTGCTGTTGTTTTTGATTAAGCCAGGTGAATTAGTTTTGTATCCTTGGCTCTATTTTTTATTTTTTTTAAATTAATTAAAGAAATATAAAAGAGTAAAATGATCATTGAGACATTGCGACCAAACTATCCAATATTAAAATGAGTCACCTGGAGTTTCTCTACTTCTATACCAGCTTCTTCAAAGACACTTAGGGGAATCAATTGCCCGTATGCCACTAAAATCCTCTCTGTATGTGGTTCATGAAGCTCTGAGCTCCTTTCCCACCCCCACAGCCTCCATCCCTCACCTCTGCAGTCTCTCTAGTCCATTATTCTTGAGCTGATTTGTGAACAATATGTTCACTTTCCGTACAGCCTAATGAAGATGTTCCTGCCCCTGAATATTCTATCTGCTGCTTGCTTAATGGAAAAAAATAGCTATTATTATCATTGGTGGTTCGGATGAGTTTCTTGGCAGTGAGGGTGGTACAGTTATGTGGACAATCAAACAAGCCAGTGATTATTGCCAATGCATTTTTGAAGAAATCATTGCTGTTTAAACTCCAATCACAACAATACCTCATTTAAAAGCATAAAAGCTTTCACTCAGCAGACCTACCTTTTTTTTTTTTTTTTAATAGCGAGACAATTAAGTAAAGCTCCTGGCACTTAACCATCATTTACCCAACAGTCAGAAAATGGACTCAATGCCTCTACATTAGTTAGATTATGATATTAAAGCAGAAACTGAATAAGTACAAGCAGGTGAAGAAAGATCCTTGAAGAGTGTGTGCAGAAAAATTTCTTTTGCAGGGGACAGGAAGCCAATTTTTTAACTTATTTGGATATAAACTACAATCTTAATACATAATAAATAGTGTTTCATAGATTTCAGTTTTCTTGTGATGAGAGAAAAGGAGGGATGCTCCTCCTTTTATAAACAAAAAAACTCAAGTACAGTGCTGATGATGCGGTCCTGAAATTCTGCATCTGAACCAGGAACTGAATCAGGATGCAGTAAAACTATTCAGCACCATAACCTTTCTACACTTAAAACTTGTGCAAGCTCTGTTTTGTTAGCATTTCCATTAGAACTCATACATGGAAACTTGAATGTAAATGTGGATTAAAACCCAGGAGGTCAAAAAGTTTGGGATCTATTGCATGTTTGCTGGCATCTTGGGGAAAGATTGCTTTATCTTAAAAGACAGTCCCAAAACTAACACAGAAGCAACTGACCCTGAACAGGTATAAACACCGTTGACAGATTATGGGGCTTTTATTACCTGTGATCCCAGTGGTGCCCCTTATCTCTGACTCTAGCACTTCTCCTTCATTAGGATCCTCATGTAAAGAGGTATGTCCTTCTTGTACCATTCTTCAGAACCTGATACTAAATAACTCCTAAATTTATGACCTTCACCCGTCAGCTACCAGCATGTCTGTAATAGGAGCCTTTCTCTCCCTCAGGTAAAAACAGTGATAGAACAAAATCCCTGTTTTCTGAGAAGTGTTCAAATTTGAGATGGATTACTAAATTATTCACAAGCCTATGTTAAATTTCATGGTCACTTTCACAATATTATGTTCAGAAAATAAATAAATAAGTAAAATAACATTGATCCAGTCTTATGCTAAATAACTGACATCTACATAGACAGCTAATTTCTTCCTGACCCATGCTTATTCAGTTTCTAAAGAGTTCCCATAGATAAATTTTTAGGTAAGTGGATCATTGTTTTTGTCTCCCTCCTTGCCGTATACCTATAAACTATACCTTCACATGGCAAAGACAGTCACAATGGGTTGGAAAGAGTTAAAACCTCATCTTCCACTCCTCCGTCTTTATCGTTTTAATTGGCTGTTCTGATGACCTGACCACCTCTTTGATATGCATCAAATGCCGACCCGTGAAATATGGAGTATGTCAGCCTGCTGAACAAGGGTCAACCTGATTGTCAATAAGGCCATCCATCAGAGCTTCTGGCATGGTGGATCCAATCCAGACCCAAAGTCCCAGCTGGAAAAGAAGTAGCCTCCTGGTGATAACAACGTGTGCAATGTTGGCCCGACAACTGGCACCGGGGTCACTGGCCCAGAGGCCAGAAGGCGGCAAACTTCAAACTGGAAAAAGGTAATAGTGAGCAAACAACAGAACCTCCAAACCAACAAAAAGCAACTCTCTCAGCCAACCCAACAGTGGCTTCAAATCAAAGCAGCCCAGTAAGATGAGAGAGATGGGAGGATATCCAGGGAGTCAAACGAGGCATTAGGGATACAGTATATGTTGTGGCTCATATCTCCTACCCCTGTGTTTCTTCTTTTCCTGTTCCCACAGTCAGAGAGAGGTGACAGCACCACAAAACATCACTACAATTGCACAAGTATGCCTTCCCACCTCCGCACCTTCATTCATCTCATGATGAAGTGAATAAGGGAATAGATCTAAGATAAAACCAACCACAATTCTTGTTGGAGATTCTTTGGAACTGCACAACAGAGCTTTCTCACCTGTTCTAGCAAGGAAGGAGAAAGCAAGAATTTATGAAATTCCTGCTTACCATGTGCTCCCAGGGTATGAGGGCTGCACTAGCTCTAGCAGTGGCTTATTTTTCTCCAGACAGTCACTATCACTGCATTCACTTAAGATTCTCTACTTAAGGATGGGATGTGGACTACGGCTGATAATCCAAACAATTCTGCAAAAAGAAGTAGCTCTAAGATGTCAGTCATCTCAGAAGCTGGATTTCCAGGTGTTCATCTGAAACATATCACCACAGCACAGGCACTGGGGAAAGGAGTTCCCTCTTGCAAGCTGGAGGAAAGAACTACTTCCTTCAAATGAGAAACAAAACAATATAGAAAGCCCTGAAGCCACCATCCATCTTAAGCATTTTTCTGGCTCCATCAGGTGTTGGTCTGCTGTGAAGGGATAAAGCCTGAATCCTCAATAGATTCAGGGTACAACGGTAGAAAACTCAAGACAGAGTGCCTCACTCACCTCCAGCAGTGTACACCTCCCTGTACACCAACATGCCCACTCATATTTCCAACCCACAGAAACACAGAAGTGCATGCACATAATGTACTATTTTGAAATGCAGAAGCCTCAAAATAAAGATAATGCCAGAAAGCAGCACTTGGCTCGCGCGTACCACACATACACCCCTAATGCCATATCCTCTTGTCCTCATTGCCCCAGACCAAGGAGTCCCTTACTAAGTGCTCCAAGCCAACTGTTCCAGCTGCCGTGTGCTGGTTTCGCACCCTGTGGCTTCCCATCCTGCACCTCATCGTGTGGCTGCTCACGTCTCATGGCTCTCAGCCTGATGCGGTGCAAATATTTGCTGCTGTGCTGGGAGGAACACAGTGCACTGGCCGCCAGGGGCAGGTTGTCTGCATATTTGTTCTGGAATAGCAAACAACACGGTGAGCAAAGAAGGGAAAAAGCCAGATAAGATAAAAGCCTGTTACTGCGTCTAACAGCATAAAATCAACAAGGACCACAGAGAAAAGTTATCTGCAAAGACCAGCAAACCCAGCAGCAACTGATTCTAGCAGAAGAGCAATTTTACAGGTTGGATCACTCAGATGACTGGCAATATAAAGCAATTTGTCTCTTGGACCACCCAATCTCAGGTTATTGTGAACCACTGTCTCTTTCATGATTTACATGAAAATATGCTGCAACCAGCACCTTCATAATACAAAGCAGAAGTAAAAGACTTCCCCACGCATTATAAGATAATTATTCCATAGCAAGCCATAGCCTAATTCCTTCCTGAAGAGTGGTGTGGAATACTGCAGCAGCTAATTTCCAGTATGGTGTGGGACTGAATGTTTCTTCCAGGAGATAGATTCACCCAGTTGTGAAGGTTTCCTCCGTGATTTTAAAAATAATACTTGATGAAGTTTTGATTCATGTATGTGATTAATTTATAAAGTGAAACAAAGTGTACTTGTTATATAAACTGCACAACGATGAGTCCACAGGGGAAAAATAGGAGGTACTAGGAGAACCACATGTGAAAACCATATGGAAGGGTGTTCCAGCAGCTTGGAACCAGATGGAAGAAAACACTGTCCCTGGACACTGTACAGAGTCCTACTGATAACACATGATAAATCATTCACTGAGTGTAAGCAGGAAAGTGAACATCACCACATACCAAGCTGTGCAGGGACAACAGGACCAAGAGCTGGAGAACCGGAGAGGAAAGCATTTCATGCTCAGATGTTACCCTATGTGTAGATCTAATCAAAGCTACTATCAGCAGAACAAAAGAAAAAGCACTGCAGCAGTGTTTGAATGCACCAGAAAACCTGTAAAAGAGCTGATTTTGCAAATAACTGCAAAGTGAACTTAATAGATACTGGAAAATTGGCAAGACATTCACCCCTATAAGAAGGACACAAATTTTGTCCGGTACCAACTTCTCTCTGTGACCTTTGATAAGTCATTTATGGTCCTCCTAAGTAGAAGGACATCCTCCCATTCATCCAAACACTGCTCACTGGCAGCTTTCTCAGCCACACTTCATTTCCCAGGGAGGGAGAAATCTCTTCTATGATCCTGTGAGTTTGAACTGTGGATTCCGAGGAAGGACAACTGCTCCTGAGAGAAGAGAAATCCAGATTTGACCAGGTCTGATGAGAGGACAGAAGAAGACACAGCAGTGACTGTCAGGGGGAGGCTGGATAGAAGGAGGCTGTGCCTAAGATTCAACAATTCATTTGTAGTCGTGAGTATGAAAAAGCACAGATTTTTACAGTGGTTCTGCTAGAGGTACATGGGCCATTACACAGATGTGGAACTGCAGATCTCAGACTAAAAACTTTCTTTACATTCATCTCAACTATCAAATTCTGGTTATGGCCTGGAAGGTCACTCCTGGCAGTGACTCCTCTTCTCTTGCCAGTCTTTTCATTTTCTGTTTTCACAGGGAATTTTCCTATCTTGATGGAAGGGAGCATCACAATAAACATGACTATTTTGTGCTCTTGGTAGTTGCCACGTACAAAGTATCTGTATAGGCACAAAATGACTTCCTGCCCTAAGAAGGGCCTGAAATCTCTCTTCCAAGTGCAGTGGTTTTCGTTGTATTTTTTTTAATGGTACAAGCCTGTGAAACAGACCCAGGAGCAGGATGAGACGTTTTGAACAGAGACATGCAGACAAGGAAGCTGACCAGAACACATGTATGCAGGACCACCAAGGATGACCCTAAATTAGACCACCCAGTCACTTCGTTGGCCCCATTTTGAGGAGCCAGAATCTCAAAGCTCAAAAGGGTGTCCTCTCCCGGGTTCCTTGGCCTGTGTTTTAGACCATCACGTATCTCCAGTCACTTCCTGCTGCTGACCTCTTTGAGTAAATCATCCTCCTCAGCCTCCCTCCCTCCTGGCAATATCCTGTTCCTTTCTCAAAGAAAACCTCCCACTCACAATCCCAAGGTTTGATATCAATCTTAAATAAATGCCGCTCTAGACTCAGCTGCATTCCCTAAGCCACCTTTATCTCATGCCTCTCTAGAACGGCTGCAGTTCAAGAAGCTTGTGCAGAAGCCTCTGACGCCTTTTTAATTTCAATTGTTCCCTAGTGTACTCTTTCTTTCACATTTTTTTTTTTTCTTACAGAGAAGTAAATTATCTTCAGGAGAATATAAACTGCAATATACACGTGTGCTTATTGCTACTTGGAAAGGGAAAAAATGAAAGCCCCAGAAAAAGACATATTTACATATGAAATATAGTAAGAAGAGAATCTGTAAGTGAGGTTGTGCCCCAACATCTTCCTCCTCTGGTTTCCCTCACTTCATGGTTTGGGAGAGAAAGCTTGTCAATATATCTACCCACCAAAGTCCCATCTGCAGCATCCAGAAGCTGAATCCCTCTGACTGTTCCGTTATTTCATCACTTTCATAACCTTTTCTGTTAGCACATTTCCATCCATCCTCAAATCCTTATGCTCAGTGCTTTCCAGGTTGTAATCCTTTCCATAAATGGAAGACACTCAAAAGCAATGAAATTTGTCTGCTTGTATTTCACATTTACATGGTTAAATGTGGTACTACTGCTTACCTGCCCACCCACACTTCATTTTACTTTGCCCTACACTCAGCCATCCTTGCCTTTACAGACTATGGAAATGCTCCTGACCAGCTACACAGAATGTGTTTCAGTGAGGATCTGTTTCTCCCTTGAGAGAAATTCCTTGGGTCTCCCCAGACTCACATCTCTCTCTCTCTCTCTCTCTCTGTCTTTTTTTTTTTTTTTTTAATGTAAGAGTAATCAACTAATTCATCAGCAGTTCACTTGATTAACGAGACAGCGACCATGCAGCTGTGAACAAGCAGAATTCCAAGTCAGAGAAAAAAAGCTGGAGAATAAGCAAAGAAAATATGTTTTAGTCAGAAAAACAAAATAGGTGAATAAGATGGCATGGCAGGCTCCTAAAATGCCCTCAGAGTTCTTAGAGTAACCTTATTCCAGAGCACACATCCCTCAGATGCCCTGCCTCTCTCCTTATCATCCAACTCACTCAACCATGTCAGTGACATATGTACTTAGCAGCAGTTATCGTCAGTGGCACATAAATAAATGGCAGGTATCAAAGAATCAAGGTCGTCAACTCGTCATGAATATTTCAGAGAGAAGCAGCATGAAAAGCCTGAGTGTCCCAGCCTCTCACATTTCCAACAGAAGGAAAAAAATACAAACCACACACAGGCAGGCATGTGTGCACACACACACTGGGTCCGCTGGCTTGGCCATCGCATGCACGTAGTTCATTTCAAGGCAATAGCACATATGTTACGAGACAATCTGTCACATTTTAAAAATATATAAATATATGTTGTACATCTCCTCTGTATAATGTGCAAACTCTAAGCGGCTGGCAAGAGGGCAGTGGTGATTTAATGTAAGAAAACTGCGCTTTGCTGAAGGGGCTGTGGACTAGATAGCTTGGGCTGTAACAAGAAGCCTCTTTGACAAAGGCGCAGAGTGGCATCTTTTCACACAATTATATGTGGGTCACATTAACCTCTGCTGTGCAGGATTCCCTTGAGCTGCACATCGCTGCAAAGCAACGAAAGCAGCAGTTCCTCTCTCCCTCTCTTCTGCTGCATAGGGTTATGCAGCGAAGTGATGGAGAGGGAGAGGGGTTGCCAGCTTGTCACAGCAAACAGGTTGGAAATGGAGAGATCTTTCTGCTGAATCCAGGGGCAAAATCCACTCTTAGACTTTCATTAATCAGTTGTGTTAATCAGTGGGCAGATTTGAGATCTTGAGCTGTTTAGAGCACTATGATATTTGGATATACAGTTACGTATAGCAGGAGACATTTTAAGTTTCACTTTCAGCACATATGCCAGATGCTGCTGGGAAACTCTTTGAATTCTGTTCTGTGAATGGAGAGATGGATGGATGGAGGCAGGGCAGGCATTTTTTCCACAGACTTTGGAGATACAGATTTTCTCCTGTCAAGTTCAACTCAAATCTGCAAACAGAAATTTCACCAGAGCCCTCAGGATTTATTAAACAAAGCAATGTTTCTTTCACAAAATCGTTTGGCTATTCTACTGTTCTGGTTTTTGTTTTGTTTCCCTTTGGTCTGCAGGGTTTTTTATTCATGTATCAGACAAATTCTGGGAGCATACACCAAACATTCAAGGAACATAGTTTCCCACTTTCTTGTGTCTTGAAAGTTAGATTTTTAAAATTAGTATTATTTTTTTTTTTTTCAGGGTCCTCACCCTTTTCTTCAGGTTACCTACGGATCTAGATGGCTCAATGTGGCATATGGCACGTGGTCTTTATGTTCCATGGAAAAATGGATTTAAATGACAAGCCCTTCCAGATCTGGGAAAGTCACCGTGGAATCCTGCTTTTGTTCATATTAAAATGGGACCTATTGAGATAACAATACAAACTCATGGTGGAAATGAAGAATACATTTCTTGCAGTGACAGCTGATATTGACATTGTCATTCAACTCCAATTGCTTTGTTAATCCCCCTGCTTTCAACATCAGTGTCCTGTGGGGTTTTGAACCTGCGGAACACAAGAAGCTGGAAAAGTCTCAGAAGATGGCTGGAAACTGAGATAAGGACACAAATTGGAAGCACCTGCCAAGGTACCTAACACTGAGGTTTAAGACTAACAATTTGAAGGCATTTGAACATTTTTCACATGTTGCAATCAGTGCCAGACCATGGTCTGATATTATACAGTACACAGTGGCACTACAGGAATCAGTCATTGCTGCTCACCTTTCACCCTCTGTTGTTCATTTCCACTCCATGCCAAAGAGTTCTTTCCACTCACTTGTGCCAGTAAAACTGTCTGCATGACCAGGCACTGAACCAGACTGAGCAACTTTTCTTGCTTTAAACAAACACACTAGATTTTTTTTTTTTTTTTGGCCAGGTTGTCTTGCTCCTCCCATCTGGTTCCCAACCACAAGAGTCCTTGTGCCAGCAGAGCAGTGCAAACGAAGGGCCAGGAGACAGCAACATCTTAAACCCATGCTACTAACAAACACTCTGCAAGATCAAACCACAGGCTAAATCTCAGCTAAGAGCTTTTTGGGTTCAGAGTGAACACCTCTATTAAGATGAATAAACCACTTCACAGTGTTCAGAAATGTAGTTTTGAACGCAGCTAAAATCTTTATTTTCGGCACTCTGCCCTGAAACAGAAACGGCTTGAAAGAATCCAGATAGGAAGGCCATTAATTCTGGGTTTCTGTAGATGAGGTTTTTTGTGCAACCATTTTGTTTAATAGAAAAGCATAGCCCTGCACTGCAGTCACTGCCACTGTGACTCCACTGTACTGCAGAGATACCAGAACTACCTTAACATTGGCTAGTCCAGGTCCCGATAACCATCTAGTCTCAACAGACCAGGCTCAGCATGGACTAATTTGTCCTGACAAGATTATTTGCAAATTAGGTGAGGAGGTCAGACAGCTGCCCTATAACCGTATTAAAATGGAATAAATATTGGCTCCAAGTTTATGCCTTACCTACCTTTTAAATGTTTCTCATGGGGCACTCCATGTACCCCCTTAGTGCCAAGTTTCACTTTCTCATAGGCCTGTTTTCAGCTCAGAAAATGTCTAAATGCTCTCTGTCTGATACTGCAGGTGCAGGTGTGTACTGATGCAAGTCAGGAGTCTTAGTGAAAGGGAGACTGGGAAGATGCCTGAGTGATGACATTAAATCACACAGAAACAGGATTGCTGGAATTAAACATGTAAAACCAAGTAGGGTGGGAGTGTGTTTTGCAGAGAACTAGAAAAGGAAGGAAGGAAGGAAGGAAGGAAGGAAGGAAGGAAGGAAGGAAGGAAGGAAGGAAGGAAGGAAGGAAGGAAGGAAGGAAGGAAGGAAGGAAGGAAGGAAGGAAGGAAGGAAGGAAGGAAGGAAGGAAGGAAGGAAGGAAGGAAGGAAGGAAGGAAGGAAGGAAGGAAGGAAGGAAGGAAGGAAGGAAGGAAGGAAGGAAGGAAGGAAGGAAGGAAGGAAGGAAGGAAGGAAGGAAGGAAGGAAGGAAGGAAGGAAGGAAGGAAGGAAGGAAGGAAGGAAGGAGGCTCTTGGATGTTTCTCTGTGCATATCTGTGCAAGATGCATGGGCCTGCCCATCTGGAGGGCTAAAAGAGTCAGATGATGTTACTGTGAGAACAGTTTTGGATCATAGTCAGAACATGAACATTCTCCTCTATTATGCTTTGCAAAGGGTCTGTCTGTTTTGTCATGAGGAGATGTGAGCTGTTTGTCAGTGAAATGAGCACAGTACCGCGGGATTTCCCACGCAAAATGATTCAAAACCCACGGACTCACATGAACCCATCCAGATGTCTCAATGGTTTGTCCTGACACGTAGCATGAACATGCCCAAATGACAGAATGAGCTGGAAGAGGGCTTGTTGTTAATTCTAAACATTGTGGGCTATTTGGAAAACACTTTTCTGAATTTTTATCCCTAATTTTCAGAAGGAAACTATTCTTTTAGTTCAAGAAGCACTAACAGAAGCAAGGCTAGCTGACTGGAGCCACTGCAAGCCTTGCAAAAAAAACAAAAACAAAAACCAAAAAACAAACAAACAAACAAACAAAAAAAACCCCACAAGGTACAAGGGTAACATCCTTCTAAACTTGTGTGTAGAAATGCTGTCGGACCACTTGCACCCAGTCCCACTGTAGTCAAATCCTACATGTCAACATATGTAGATAGGCAGGACACAAAAGCAGGCATGCAGACTAAACTGACAGAAAAACTTCCAGTGAAACTTTCCAGCAGAGAAGATTCTTTCACAAGAAAAGAATGTGCAAGAACTACTTACAACAAGAATAAGAAATGCCATGTTGTGTCAGACCAAAAATCAACCTAGCTCAGTACCTGACCTCTACCAGAAGGCAGGAGCACTCACTTACAGGAGAAAACAGAAAATGAGTCCTTGCAGGACTGCCCTTTCCTTGTTATAACTAGCTGTTGTTTTAGTAATCTGCTTAAGGACCCTCCCTATATCAGGTGGCTAGCAGAGCCACCCTCTACTTACACATCCAAATGTTCTCTGAACATATTTTTGCCTTTGGCCATCATATTTACTTCACAATGACTTCCGCAATTTATTTAGCCACTAATGTCGCAAATTGTTTCCTTCTATTTGTTTTAAACTTATTACCTGAAGGGTTCTTCTGGTCCTTCTGACTCCAAAACCTCCTTATGAGAGCTGCTCAGGAAATTTTCCAAGTACAATTTCATTGGGAAAGGTCAATTAAGTTTAACTGAAATTTCTCACAAAAAGAAAGTAGTTTCAAAAAGAGTATATTCTCAGTTCTTTGATGGACTTTCTTTTGTCCCTCCGTTCTATCCCTTTATACTTAGGACTACCACATGTAATGTGGGGTACCCAGGGTTAATTACATGCTACTCACAATTATTTTATCAGGTATACAAATCTGAACAATTCTATTGCAATGTGGAAGACTCTGGTTCTAGTCTATGGTATAAACAATGTAGAGCAGAGTTGAGCTTTGGTCCATCTCATGGCCACATGCCATAGGGACTGGATTATTCTAGAATGATTTAACTTATTTTTCTAATTTTGAATGACCACAGGTTTATCCTGAAATAGAATAGATACAGAAACTTTCCCAACTCTATTCTGTGTGCATTTCCTGTTCCCTTCTTCTATCTTGAACTTCCTCATTAAATGTACCTTAATTGTGTATCAGAAATTTCCATTCATTTTGAAGTGAATCACTGAACTGGAATTTGCATAAATAAAACACGCAAATATCTGCAATGCAAACACATAAACTCCCGTAAAAGAAATCCCACTTTCTATCTTTTCTAAGAATCCTTGTGGTTACAATGCAACAACATGCACTCCGATTAGTTCCTTGTCATGCTGGATGCTTTAAAAGCAGTGAATACTCTCAAAATCCTTAGTTTCAATGGTACTGCCTTCTCCTGGCTTTTCTTCTTTTTCTGTTTCTTTTGAGCAGCCTTTTTTCCACAATCCACTCCAGCTGGTATATGATAAAACTTACTACCCAGAATTTCTACTAACCAAGTCCTCTTGTCCCAGAATAAGACAGGTAGGACTGAGTTATAATCCTTAGAATCATTCTACACGGTTTTTAGGTAAAGTATTGAATTGGTTTCTGTCTGAAAAAATACAACGTATGAATAGGTATCCCCACCAGAAGGTGACATAACCCAGATGTCATGTTGACTTGACACTGACTTTACAGCCCTCTACAGAGAGGAAGAAACTTCCCCTTCATCAGCCAATATCTAGGACCTCTCCTGCCTCACTGAGAACCCAGAAGCTCCTCATCCCACTTACCTCCCTTCAGATAAATGAAATGTTGTCCCGTATACATCATTCATCAAAGCCATGCAACATAACAGCACCATTCAGGGGATTTCAGTAGGTACTAAAATCCAAAGATTCAAAGCTTGGATACTGTCTTATTGCAGCTTGGGTATATAAAAATGTGTCAGGAAGACTTTCACAGACATGTGGCACAGGAATCATTCTGCCTCTGAAAAGGAGCGTAAAGGTGTGTCAAAGCTATGAGGCACTGCAAACCAGGTTCTTACCTCCAACACAGGGGACACTAAAAAGGAGTGTCACCTGTGGGGGATCACCTTTTGGTGATTTGAAGTAACACTGTAGATTGGAATTGCCCCCACAAAAATTGAAACAACTAGAGCTATAACAAATACAAAGCCCCCAGCAAGCAACATGCCAGGGGCAGCCAGGTACACTGAAGGCCTGGGCACTCTTTTTCCTTTGGCAACATCTTCCAGCCCAGCAGTAGGAAGAACAGAGAGCTTCCTGTGAATAGTTATTGTCCAAATCAGAAGTCAAGTCCAGACTTCACAGCCAGTAACACAGCACTCAGCCGGGAAGTCTATCTCCCTAGCACTGCAGCACAGAATGGCTCACCCCAGCACAGGACCTCAGCCTCCCTCTTACAACTCCACAGCTTCTCTGGAATTATTTTTTTGGGCCTGTGGTTTTCAGCAAAGAGGAATCTAAAGAACAAAACCTTTGTTCATTACATCATGGCTCCAGTAATGTCTAGGAACATTTTTACATTTGATAAAATCTCCCCAGATTACCTTTTGAAAGCCTGCGGTCAAGTCACATGGCTGGAAGCATAGGAATGATGTAAGTAACCACTGAGTAGCCCATAGATCAGTTCTCTCATGATGCTAGCACAGAAGCTTGGGAGAGGCATCACTCCTTCAAGGGAACGTGGAGGATTAGCTGAAGTCAAGGAACAGCTGTGCCTATGGAGAGACAGGAGGAATGGCCTGGAGTTACCTGTGCTTCTTCTCACTTTGCAAGAATTTGGGGCCCAAGTCAGCTTGCAGTGCCAACTCTCCGCACTAATACTGCCCATCCCTATCTATTGCTCTGTGTCTGTTTCCTCTGGGTATGTTGTCCCATCCTGTCTATGGTTTGGAAGCTCTATGGGGAAAGAAGATGAAAGACCTATCTTTCACTGTGAGTTTGTGGCGTATGAGACTTTGCTCTCAGTCCTACTTCTTTTAAGCAGAGGTGAGCCTACCTGTAAGTGAGGACTCAAATCTGAAGTCTGAATGTAAAGTAAAAGGTCAGAGGGCTTCTCTTCCAGACAGCTCAATTTGGACAAAAATGGCAAAGAAAACAGGGAGATGAACAATACCAAGCTATGCAGGGAAAACCTGAGGTAAATTTTCCCAACAAATTAATTACTTTAAAGGAAATCACTGTTTCATACATGTGTATTATGCCTTCAGGAGAAAAACACTTTCACGATCTATTATTTCTAGGATAAGCCCTGTGCTTTGGTGGATACTATAATCTGCCTTTCAGAGACAAAGCGCGAACCTTCAGTCTTCAAGTAAAGCCACGTAAGTACAATTTGGATAGTTAACAGTGGAAGGATGGGTGGGAATCATCTTAAAATTCTGACCTCAGGTGACTTCTCAGGTGACTCAGATGTCAGAAAGTCAGAGACAAATTGAGACATAATAACCAAGAATGCTGATTTCCAGACTGTGCTTGCATCCACTAATTCATGCCGCTTCTCATCAGAGCAATGTCACCACGAGACCTTTATTCAACTGAGAAAGCAGAAGTGACAGCAACTCTTTGTCGTGATTGGCCTCCAAACTTCCCTTCTCACACCATCATTAGTTAGCTGGACTACGTTATTGCAGTTGGGGTATTCCCTTCGCAAATGCATTTGGATGGCTATTTCGAAGATAAATCTCAAAAGAAGATTGAGATGTTTCTCTTAACTAGGTGACTCATCCATTTTGCCTACTTTCTCTTATGGACTTAAGGCCCTTACTTTTGCTTTGAAGACTCAAATCCATTGGAGTTCTTGTCGTAAGCAAGAGTCAGGGAGACTACCTGTCCTAAAAAGCTGGCTGTCTAAAACAGGTACCAAGCAAAGAGAAAAAAAAGTATCAGTATTAACATGATTTCCTGTTCTTTATGAATTGAGAAAATAGCCAAGAGGAAATGAAATGGCTTGCCTTATATCACTGTAGCTGCATCAGAACTCAAAGCCCCGGGTAATGACTCAGCCAGAAGACCACCCTTCCTCTTGAACAGTAGCTGGAGGTCTAAATGCGAGTAGCCTGGCAATGGAGGCAATATGTTGTTCACATGGCTGAAGATTTCTGGACAGCCTGAGGCTCATGGGATCTTTGTCAAAGCAGCTAAAGAGAAATGCTTCTCTGGTGGTGTTCCCAGTGGCCCATCTGCAAGTTTCAGTGCTAACTTCCTGGTAGGTGCCTCCCTTTCAAACTGGAATCCAATTTACAAAGCCTTTAATTTTAAACTTTCTCATCACTGACTTAATAAAACTAAATGACAGGTAATGGTCCCAGAAGCCAGGAGCTATTAGATCTTTCTCAACACTAATCAGGGCTGATCAGATGCTTGTGCACTCCTTTTCCAGCTCACAAAAGCCCAGCTCCCCAGGGACTCTGCCACTGGGAGGGAAACAGGAAACCAACCCTCTCACAGGCAAGTGAAGAAGGGCAAGAGAAGAAAGAAAGAAAGAAAAAAAAATCAGGAAAAAATGATGTTAATGTGAACACTTACAACTGGAAACGGGTAGCAGGATCACCAGGGATAATGCCTGCTCTCTCCCTGGAGTTCATCTGGGGCCCACATGCTCGCTCCAGTTCCCCACCAGGGCACTGGGGGCTCTCAGAGGCGCTACAGGCATCATGGCTACATGGAGGCATGTAGCAAACCGGCTCTGATTTCTGCCCAAAGGCATCAGTGTCATACCGGTCGGGATGTCAGCTTGGGAGAATGTCAAGGCAGCAGTCACGGTGTGCTGTCACAAAGAGAAATAGATATCATTTCAAACACACAGCTCTGGAGAGAGGAGGGAGAGGCAGGAAAGAGAATCCCATCATGCACTTTTAGAGGGGGGAAGAGAAGGAGGCTTAACTCTGCTTTGGCCATACTCGAGGAGGCAGAAGGAGAGGATGTACCACATCCTTACAGCCACCATGCCACTAGGCTAGGAGGGGCAGGGGATGCACCAAAGCAGACACCATTCTTAGCTGTTTTATTCACTTTGTTTCCAAAGGAGCTGGAATTGGCCTTCAAGGATTATTTCCTGCTTTATGGGCATCCTTGGCCAGCAGGAAACTTTGGCTTCAGTGCAGAGGAGGTGGATAGTGACATGGTGGCGATGAACAGCTCCACTGGCTTTTTTCTCTTCAACTTACACCTCCACACACCAAAGAAGGCTTAAACCCAACCTCCTTCCTACTTCAGTTGTCTTAGTAAGAATCAGGCCTTGTAGCAGGCAGCCCTGGCTTATAAACATTGCATGACACCCTTCTCCATAGGATGGAGAGCCATAGGACGGCTGTTAACAGTCAGATCTTTCCCTGTTACATGGGCCTTTTATGGAGATATTGCATCTACCACATGGGTGAATTAGACTGCGCTGTTCCTGCAGCTGTGAAGTTCCCAGGCCTTGTTTTGCAAAGGGAAGACAAGATGGAGGCATTTTATCCAGGTGACACAAAGCAGCTGTGGCACAGCCAGGACTGAAAAACAGAGCATCTGAATCTCCCTCCCTGCTACAGAACCCTGCTGGGCAGCTCCTGTCTCTTACCTTTCCCTTTCTTTCTATAAATAAAACTTGGAAAACCAAGTTTTGCTTTTGTTTCACTGCAATTCAGGATGGCCGTGAAATTAGCAGCAGGTCTGCTGCTAATTGTGCCTGTGAGACACATTTCCTTCCTTCTTGGTGGCACTTGTCACCCAGTGCATGCAGCTGGAACACTTCTCTGTTAGAGGGGAAAAAGAGAGTCTTCACTCCAGTCCCTTTCCCAGAACACACAATATGTAACCATATTTTCCAAGCAGGAAACATTTTTGAAATAAGGCCTTTTGGTGACACAAAAATGCCAACCAAAGAGCACATGTATTTTAAAGAAAAGACAGCGGATTTATTTAAATTTTGAGAGAAACACAACATTTCCCAGACCAGATTATTCCTCCTTCCCCTCACAGTATTCACTTTCTGCCCATGTGCACAGAGGGAGCAGCACCAAGGAGTCTCAGGCTTCATCTTTTAAGGCATCCTAGTGGAAGGCTTGGAGATGACACAATGAGCGTATCTTATTACCCCCTGATATCTGTGTAACTTTTTTGATACACAAAGTCTGTATCATAGAAAGCCCTGGAGCCTGCTGTAATATAATTAATGTGATAGGAAAACTTGAACTGGAGCACAGCCAGGATTTTCATCACACTCAAGCCCCACTCAGTAACCACTGGACTTTCCATTCCTCCCTCAGCCACCCACCTTATTTGTCTTTGCTTCCCAGCTCCTCTGAAGCACCTTTTAAACCCTATTGACATATTTGTTAGCTATAGTAGCGTGATGGATCTATGAAGGATGCTCTGTCTGGAGCGAATGCCTTGCTTGCTGGCTCATCTCTAGCCTGAATCAAGTCTCTCTTATCCTTGCATATGGCACTAGCTCATATAGCCTTGAAACCTCTCACTTCCCTATTCCCTTCAGACTTATTCTTAAAGTAGTTCCCCCTTCCTCGCTCTTGTCCTTTTCCTCCCACATCTGACATTCTATCTGTCCTTTTCCTCTCCAGTTTGGCATTCTACATAAAATTCTTCCAGCCTTCCTAAACAGTGAGACGTTTCCCAAGACCTTGCATTATGCTGCTTACCCTATAATTTTCTCAGTACTTTGGATCTCTCTGATAATAAGGTGCGTAGACTGTATATCACAGCTGCAGAAAGAAAGGGGATATATACATGTGGCCTCTTCTAAGTGCAAAACACAGGTCTGGAACCTCTCCCAACATCTGCTCTTAGTCTGGACAAAGGGAATGGAAGATGTTACAAGTTTTGTAGCTCGTGTAAGAAAGATCTCATGAAGAATTGCAATAGCACACTCCTAACCCACAGGAAATGGGTATGGACAGCCTCTTGGAATGAGGTGTAGCACTGACAGGGATGCTCCATCTTGCAGCACTACCTTTTTCACTGCACTTTTTAGTAGCAAATAGCAAATAGCATTTGCATTACTTCTTACAACAGTGCACTGCTGGACAGATGAAAATATCTGTCACCCATCACAGACAAGGTTAGTAAAAGGGCTTTTCCACATTTGTAGGGACAGTAGAGTGAAGAAGATAAGCTGGTGTCTAGGATTACACAGTATTTATCCACATATGTTTATTATTCTGGGAAAACATGAACTTTTTTTGCTCTGTCTTCTGTACACCAGTGGGCTACATCAAGCTGACACCCTCATCAAGGTGCTGGTTCGCTTCACTCAAAATCTCCTTCCATAGGCAAGCATAATCTTGCTGGTAGTTTTGACTTAATCTGGCTCTGAAGTAACCTAGCTCTTCTCACTAATTATTCTTTTCTGTCCCCTTGATAGGGTTTCTGTTCCTCGTTAGAACACAAATCTAACTGTCCATGTAAAGCTGAACACTTAGATAAATTCATAGGATTGTAAAAAAATTTGCTTGGAAAAAGGTTTCCTGTTTTGGGCATGATCATATTTTAGGCTAGAACAAAAGTAAATTCCCAAAGTCTGTATGTCCATTCACTTTACACAAAACAAGTTGGCCATAGAAGGTTCATTATAGGACCACTAATTTCACTACACTCATATTAAAAATAAGTTCTAAATGCTGGAATTCTTTTGTATCCCTTTTGTATCTGAAATGACCAAAAGCCAGGGTTATTTCTAGATCTGTAACTGCAAGTTACCCACACTCTGTTTTGTTTTCATGGGATTTCACCACTTCAGATACTTACCTGAGATTTCTCAGCAGACTCTTCATTGGACCCCTATCAAAAGCACAAGCAAAAGCTCACAGGTGCTGATCTCATGTCTGAGGTGCACTGAAGTCCCTGGGTAAGTAAATGGACGCTCTCATCTCCCAGTATAGACTTTGCAGATGAAAAACCAAGGACAGCAGGATTCCTTTTATGAATACTATTGATATCTAAAATTCATGTTAGCTATTTCATCTACTACAGAAAATAATGACTAAAGGGGACATTTCTGTCTTGAGTAGAGAAGAGCCGAGTTGTAGTCTTGATTCTGCTACCACTTCTTTTTTTAGATGGGGGAAAAGTGTTGTGTCTGCAAATGGGACACAACAGCTATGTAACTCACTAGCTCTTACTCACAATTCACTCCCTTGTCTACCCAAGCATTTCACAAAAAGAGATAGTGAAGCCTAGGTGCAATGGCTTCAGCCTTACAGGAGGGGCAAATAATAAACTACTAATAAACTAAAGAGAGGAACTGTTGGTCCCAACAAACACAGAATGAAAGATGAGACACTGTAATTTGGACAAACATAGAATTACACCCACATCTGTGCCATGGCCCATTTGACTTCAGGAGAGATGCAGCTGGATTCTTGTTTTTCAAGCACAATCCTGAGACTTTTGGAGAGAATATTAGCAGTAGAATCTCACTGGTTGTGATCTCCTAAAACTATTATCTCTTGGAAATCCTCCTTCCCTTCTCCCCTCCTGAGACTTTACTTCTTGATTTCCCAGGACCATTTAACAAGGTGAAGCTTTCATAGGAGCAGAAGCATGACCAGGTGATCTAGCAAAGCAGTGCTTGTAAAAAAAGAATTCTCCACGAGCAGAAAACTTAGGATGAGCATGAATACTAGAAACAGCTCTAAACATAGATTTTGAGGTGCACCATTGAAGGAAAGGTGCAGGGCCTGCACTGCTTTCCAACTGGTACCTACTCAGCCACATATATTACACACACACATTCTTTTCATTGCTTGTTGTCTTTTCAAAACACAACAGTGTCATTGTTCAGATGGCAACTTCACAGCAAAAGGCAATTGTCACATCCCTCCGCTGGAATTGGCTGTAGTTCAGATTTCAAAGCCCAGAGCAAGGTTTTTTCACTGAAGCTTTTCTTCTGGAAGCACGCTGACAAGCAGAGTGGCTTACCCTCAAATGTGCCAGGCCATAATAAAATCACCAGTCACCCAGGATCTTCTCCAGACCAGACAAAGATACTGCAAGGGCAGGCAAAACAGATGCCCTGCAAATACCAGAAATCATGTGGTGTTTACTGGGGCTCTCAGCTTTGTTCCTGCCACTCAGCTGGAGCAGCTCCAGGCATTCTGGGTTCACACTGGACTGACTCCAGATTCAACGACAATGTAATAATTTATGTGCTTCTCCATGCTTTGGTTTTCAACCCTACAATTAAAAGGATACAGGGATACAGTAATTTCCTTGCTGAATCAGACCTGTGGGCCCCTTAACACAGGATCCTGCATTTCCACTGGTAAGTGGAAAGTTGACAGCATAGTTCTCTATGTCCTGGTATTTGGCAAACTGGTGCTTTAAGAAGGATGACAAAGGAAACCTGGATAGTGAGTGAAAAAAAAAAAGCTTTTCTGAAAATCACAGGGAACTCTTACTGCAGTATTTTGAGGATATTTGTTAAGCGAGCACGGTTCAGTCTGTGTGTATAACTGCTGCTAGGAGGAGAAAAAGAATGAAATTCCATTTGATAAAGAATTTTGTGCTTTCATTAATCACTTCTGTTTTGCTTTTGAAAAGAACTCAAACAATCTCATTATGCCCTCCATAACTTTGTTTTGGGTCTGCTGAAGTACTGCAAAATGTCTTACACTCTATTAAATACTACTGGAAAAAGAAGCAAAAAGCAGAACACCAGTTGGGAAGAAAAAGAACAACTAAATAAAAATAATGTCTTCAACCCAGTCAGGCTCATATTTTATTGTTCCTCTGAAGACAAAATAGAAAAACAAAACACATAAACAAAAAGTCAAATCAACGTGATTTCCTCAACCATTTTCTTTTTGTCAGTGTGTCATTTTCCAATGGAAAGCCACACTGCCAAAACTTTACTGACTAATTCTATGTACAAAGTTCCTAGAGAGCATCTCTTTGAGCTGTGATAATTAGGACAAGACTCACAAAAAACTAAGTGGCTGTGAGGAAATTCAATGATTGCACATGGATAATATGAGGCAATGCAATTCCTACCATTATTTTTACCTTTAGCTTTCAAGATACCGGCCGAGTACAACTTCTACTTTACTGTCAGCCAAGAGATGTAGCTTATTAGAGAGGAAATACGTATATCAAATAGCTGCTGCCATGAAAGCTTTGCTCTTGTTCTGTCTTCTTTAGCTGTTTTCTCTCAAAAAGTCATTAGACCGAAAGTAAATGGTCACTCTTTATGGACTAAAAACATTGTGTATCCTTAGTTCATCAGCACAAAGAACACAAAACATAATGGATATTTATCTTGTCTAGATGCCAATTAAACTTCTATAAAAGTGACCAGAAATTGTTCTTACCAGCTCAGGAGAATCCTTTCTGGGGAAGATATTTCAGTGCTAACAGCTTTGATTGTATGAAAAATACTTGCAGAAGTACTTTCTCAAGGCATCTTGATAATCCAGCTGCCAATACCAACCAGACAGAGGAATCTGAGAAGGGAAGGAACAAATGCATAAGTATTTGTGCAAGTTGGTGAGCTCTGGGGCAGCTTGAAAAGCAGTGCTGTGCAGCTGCCCTGCTTATCAGGAGCTCCTCCACAAAATACTACTTCCACAGCTATTTCCTACCAGTGGCATACAGGAGCAGTGAATTTCTTCCTGGCCCCATACTGGCTCAGCTTCTTGGCAGAGGAGAGGTAAGAGGCCATCCTCTGCCTCTCTTCACCATTTTTCCACCCAAAAGCTCTTTTAAAGTATGCTCCACCTGCTCCTCTGTGCTCAGACACAAAGCTAAGACAGTATAGAAAGATAGCAATATACTTGCTATTCCAGCTCCCTGGACATAAATACTCTGCTTGACTCAGACTGGTGGAGCTGCGGTACAGGGAGGTACTAATACATGAACGTGTCCACCTCTCCCAGTGCATTTATTTTCATGTTTTTCCAGTCCTTTCAATCCTCTTTGTTTGGTTTGGGTTCTGTTTATAACTTGGCTGAGAGATACTGTCAGCTGCTTACCAGCAGTAACAGCCTGTCCATTCCTGTGAATAACCTGGGCAAGCCCAATCCAACCCAACGACACGTTCCTCTGCTGGGCTGGGAAATGGCTTTCATATATGACTGAAGGCTAGAAAGGTCCTTATCTCCACACTTCAAAGAGCCTCCTCCCATTTGACAACTTGGTGTCTCCCCATGGATAATTTGAAAATCTTATTCTCAACGGTTTTAAGCCTTTTGATCTTCATAAAAGCCAGGTCACAGAACATCTTATACCGTATGCCTTGAGGAATGCCATAAAGTCTGAGCCGTTGCCACATCCAGGCCTCACTACATCTAATCTCGCAGTATTTATGAGCTCATATTTTCTTTGAAGGGACACAATCTACTTGAAAATCTTGTATTAAAATCACCAATGTCAGCACCAGTGCCTGCATTTTACATTAGTAAAAAGGGGAATAAAATCCATAATCCACTCATTTTTCTCCAACCAGTCCAACTTTTAAGCCATTTGCATTTACTCTCCAGTAACAAAAGCAGATGAGGAAATTTCCAGCCAGCTTCGTTCTCTGCAGATGCCGGTTCTACGAACATTGTATTGCAAATATTGCGGTAAGTATTTTAATCTCAGTAAAGACAATGTCAGCCTCGTGTCTTTAAAATACATGCACGAAGCTGTTTTAGAAAATCTTTGTAAGGCTGTTATAAATTTTGGATATAAGCTCGCCGATGACGTATATTTAAGGAACTACAAAGATCAAAAGCAGAACGAGAGGGATTTATTTCCACATACTCTTATGACATCTTTTACCCATCTGTCTATAAGTTAGCATTTCTGAAAGTGCTTTTCATCACCCTGTTATCTTAGGGCAAGATCTCTGCCCATAGCACTGAACACACCTGAAGTGCAGAGGGCCCTCAGTTTTCAGTGATTACATTGGGAACCACCAACACTGCACTGATGGCAGCTTTGCCAGAAACAGTCACAGTGTCCCAAATACTGTCAGCAGCTGTCACCAAATGTATCTTTCTGCATTTGCTGATGTAAAGCAAGACATGAGGCTGATCCAGGTGGGAGAAAGCAGTAACATATCCTGAACTCAAGACATTACTGAACTCCAGAATTCATAGGGCAAACTGAAGGAATGTGCCACAGATCTAAAATAAGACTTGTAAGATCAAGCTATGCCTCTCTTCCTTCCAAGAAGAACAGCGAATCATGAAAACTTGTGGCATTTTTACTGATTAAGTCAAGCACAATACAAGTCTTCCTTTTATAGACAAGGCCTTGGAGTTAGCTCTCTCCTTCCTGCTGGGTCAATACTCATAGAAACATTAGACTTGATTTGGTTTACAGTGATGCTTCACATTTCATGGAGTATTCTCCATCCCTCATCCACAAAAGTGACAATGAGCAAGTACATCCCAAGTCATGAGGGAAAAGATGATGAATGTTAAGGAAATCTATTGGAATTATGCTGCATTACAGAGTAAGGGAGAAATGCTTCCAATGTCATTAAATTTCTCATTTGTCTAGTGCATTTGTCTAGATCATAAGAATCACATCAGGGAAAAAAAACAAGCATCTACACAAAATCAATAGGAAAAGAGGAAAGAAAAACTGATAAAATTTACACTACCCAAGAGCTAAGAGCACCCAAGATGGCAAGTTTGACATCTTTCTCTTCCACTTTTAAGAGTAGGTTAAGGCAAGCAATGAAATTTTATACTCAGTGTGAAGAATGACAAAATAGGAAATATATATAAAATAAATGAAAAGGAAATAAATAATCACAGGGTCTATGGGATGATGCTAGAAAAAAAAAACAAACATGAAAAGGGCATTCCTCTTGCCAGTTGTCAGAGACGTGAAGTCACCTAGTACAACCTTCATCTATATCAGCTCAGATCCGTATTATTAGGAGACAGCTCCAGTGGTTTGAAGCCTAATTTATGATTTTCAGACTGCCAGCTGTGACATAACTCACTGGGCAGCAAGACTGAGGTCAATATACGTTTAAGTTAAAAGGTTTTTTGTAAGCCTGTGGGGTCAATCAGGAAAAGCTGCCATTATTGCATGGGAGGGAAGATGGGGAGAACGAATGGGCTGGCAGGGAGAGAAGTGACCAAGCAGTCAATTCCTGTTAAGTAACTAAGGCTGTTTTATTGCTAAACAGCAGTCTAGCAATAAAGCACGTCCTGGAGTGTCTGAGCCAAAGGACCTGCATCCCTTGGAAAGAAATATTCTACCAATTCCTCTATTTCTTCTTCCCTGTTATCCTCTAAGAACCTTCTTCACAAGCACAGTTAGAACTCAGATTCAAGGGCTTCTTCCAGGAAGACAATTCAGAAAACTACTAAGCCACCTGGACAGAGTTCGTTTCAAGCAACCTAAGGTCCCTGTGCATGAAGAGCACATTACAGGCCCTGCCCATGCCCTGCACCATGGCTTCATCACCCTGTCCAACCTGAAAAGTAAGGCCTTCCAGAAACGGAGGTTCCCAATTTCATTTGCACCTACCTTGCAGCCACAGTGATGTTGTTTATACTAAGACAATGTTCCTACTTAGTAAGCACCTATATTATCATATTTAGGCTGTAATATTCTTTGTGGACTGTTCAGTAGCAAAAAATCATGGCACCTAGATCAACTGATTGTAGCTTGTGTCTGCTCCTCAAAGGAGAATGCTCTCTGGTGCAGAAGTGGTTAGCGCAGAAGTGGCCAAATCTGAAGCCTGCCCTGTGCATTCCTGACCCAAGCCTGTATATAAGAGAAGAAAACCGGTATCTGTGGTTGATCCCCCCTTCCTTAGAAAGCTATGGCTCTAGCTGCACATGCTCAAGTTGCCAAGATGAGATCTGGTCAATAAAGACAGACTTAGGAGATTGAGCTGTAGTCTCTGCTCTTCTGTCTGCAGGAGCCCAAAGGAACAGAACCCTTCACTTTATCTGACAAACGTTCAGAGGAATAAGGCATAGGACACAGAGGGAAAAGTGCCCTGTTGGAACACAAAGGGTGGGAGAGGTCAACAGAGTTCAGAAAAAGTTATGATAGCTTTTACTACTCGTACAGTAGTGCCTTGAGAAGAACTCAAAAACAAAGATAATCCAGACCAATGTATTTATAGGATGACTACAAACAGAGAAGGCATAGAAATCACCTTCCTGTAGACTGCCTATGGTAAGATCTGGAGCTGGAATAGGCCAGCAGGCTCTGGGTAACATCTTAACTGGCTGACAGCACAAAAAAGCCTGGGAAGCTGCTCTCCAGCCAAGCTGGATTGGGAAGCAGTGTTACTCACCAAGATTGCACCAGTGCTGTTCCAGAGAGCACGGACATGGCCACGGAGTCCAGCTTGGTTTGGCACAGGAGGTGGCTGCATAAACAGCGGTTAGAACAAGATCCAAAACCAAGCCTATTGCTCCCACAAGTGAAGATGGCACGACACAAAAGAGACAGGCCGCCATGGGCAGCGACCCAAGGCAGGGCGTAACAAAATTAAGTTTCATTTCTAAGGCCAGGCCATGACTGCTGACAGGGCTGGCATGTCCAAAGAAGGCACTAAAAAGGAAGTCCAGGTTTCACCCATGAGCAGAAATGTATATTGTGACTATTATGACTTTTCAATTCTAATGCAAGACCTCACTCTGACTCACCATACGAGTTGCTTACTGTTCACACTCAGTTTCAAATTTACTTTCCAACTTGCTGGAGGGAAAGCATGTTGGCAATCATTTCTTTTCCTTCTCTGACTGCTTGAATCTATTGCTTTAGAGTACAGAACTGGCTTTTTTTTCTCCATACTTGGAGGGTTCTCTGCTCTGTGTAGGACTGAGAGCATCTTCAAGAAAATCCCTTGTTGCTCACATTCTCCTGAGACTCCCTTGTTTCTGTTCCAGGTAGCTGGGTCATCTGTGTTACAAAAAAAAAAAAAAAAAAAAAAAAACCCAACAAAAAAAACAACCCAGCATGAAAGCAATTCTTTTATAAAACTGCTACATATGAAAGGAAAATATGATAGAACATCCATTTCAGACGTAAGCTCTCTCGAGAAACAAGTATGAGTTGTTGGTCGAGGTCTCTGCTTTGAATAACTGAAATATAAAGCAGCACATGAGGCTTTGGAAGCACTCAATTTCAGCGTGGGACTCAGGAGCACAGCTCTTGCACATCCACAATTGAAGATTAGATACACCTACCACCTCTGGGCTGAGCATTTTCACTACGTAGCACTTCAGATGGACTTTTGAGAACCACAGCTGTGAGGTGCATACAAGATTCAAGTATTTCCCTCATTATTATTGCAGAGCCCGTAAATGGCAAAAGCAGCTCATGCTTTCTCCTGGTTTCTAACTTGCGGGAAAGCTCGTTATCAGCAGGGCATCCTTGAAACAGCAACCAAGAGCATTAACTTTTAATATTTAATGTATTCCTCAGGCTCTGGGAGAGCAATGTGAGAAATATCCCGTAAAAATCTATTAGTGTTAATAAAATACCACCCAACAGGTTGTCCATTATCAGCAATTAAAGTTTTCAAAGCAGGTCAGATAACTCCCTGGAATGATTTGTGTGGCTTTACATCCGTTCTTCTCCTTTTTTTTTTTTTTTTAATTTTAGTTATTAAACTTTCTCAACTCTTTTTTTCCTCCCTCCCACGGCACAGACTGAGCCCTAACCAGTGAATTATAGCACTAATGAGGTGTTTATACTCTCTGCCCATCAATCACAGATGTGTGTGAGTGAAAGCGCCAGCCAATAGTCGGGAAGTGCTGCAGCCTTTGCTGCAGCCAACAGAATATTAGACTGCAGCTAGATAAATCCCCTGCTCTCTCTGTTGCTCATACTACAGTGCAAGAGCACATACACTCCATCTGATTTTCCAGCAGTGTAAAGAGGACATCACTGTAGCTCACATCTTTAACTTCTTTCTGCCCCATTTGCCTCACTTTAACCCTTAATCAGAGCATTGCTTGCCTGCAAAGTGAGAGCCCCAACAACTGAAGGGGCAGATAATGCAGCACAGTGAGCTAAGGCAACAGGTGCCCCTGCTGCTCTGACCCCACAGGTCCCACTGCTGGCACCCCGTCCTACTGCAGCACCCTGAGGGCCCAACACCCAGAGTGTAATTAGAAAGCAGTTAATTTAAGATGTGTGCATCCTTAAAAATAAATTTAAAAACAGAATAAACCAAAATGCACTTGGGCTTTTAATAGCGAGGCTTTAGCTTTCTCACTGGTAATGAATTCATCTTTAAGAAAATCAAAGCAAATCTAGATGAATAAATATCCATGTTCATAGTTTTATGCCTCAAATACCTCTACACCTACACAAACAGCAATAAAATGAGGTCTCTGTGGCCACAGTTTAGCATAGACTGGCAGCTATGGGAAGATCACAAATATGGCGTTCAGGTAGAACTCCTCAAGGTGTGTTCACCTTGTGCCTTGAAGGTCACAGAAGACAGCAGGCTTCAGGCTGATATGCCCCAGCCCTGCACAAGAATAAAAGGGTCTCCTACGTGATCTTTAAGGAGCTGTGAGCAAGCAGACAGAGTTAAGGAGACTGAAATCATAAAGTAGCTGCTTCTGTTCTGGTTTGGGAGGGGGATCCTCACAAGCCTGAATTCCCACATTCACATAAAAACGGGTACACAGGAGCACATGCTGGGGTGCTGCATACTGGGAGCCCTGAGCAGTATGCACAGCACTAGCAGTTCTCCTCCCAGGAGCTGTGGTTTAAACCTCACATCAGGGTGGGGTTCTTCCTCATCCTGTTGAAGGATTGGTATGGAGGGTTTCCATATTATCCTGAAAGAAAGCTGTGTTTTCATTGGGATGTGGTTGATCTCTGTGGTGCTTTTTGGAGCAGTATCCCCCCACCCTTGGATTTCACATAAATAGCAACCACTCATCCCATCTCCCCCATTTCCCACCATATTTATCTCAAAGGATCCTGTTCTATCTTTTCCATTTAATGCTCCACTCCCATAAATAAAACTTCTCTTAGCTCCTGCTCCCTTTGCATAGCCCAGGTGCAGACCCACGCCATGAGCAGTTCCCTGGGTGCTTCTTCCCTCCCCTTGCCCTGCAACTGCTCGCCCATCATCCATTGTCCTTTTGGGGACATCTTGCTCCCTTTGGGATGGAGGTTTCTTGCTTTCCCCCAGGTTCATGGCTGGGGCAGAGGTTTCTAATTCTTTTCAACCTGTAACCTCCTAGCATTTCTCTAAGGAAGTTATAGTTCCTTGTGCAGCCAATTTGCGTCAACTGCCAAAAATCATGCTCTCCGTAGCTACTTGAGACAAACTCTTTCCTAGTTAAGGCTGCCAGGACCAGTCTGCTAATCGAGAAACTTAATGACATTTTCCAGCGGGAATAATAGGTCAGCTACAGGAACAGATCCCCATGGGAACTAGCTGCAGACTCTTGGGGGATATTTACCCCACATTCAGGGGCAGCTCACCTTCTGGCAATGTCTGTAAGCACATTGCTCAACAACATTGACAACATCACCCTACAGCCAAACTGCTTCTGGTGCTCAAACACATCTGAATGTAGCTTGGGTGCCTTCCCCTCCCACTCTGTCTGCTGTACAGGCTGCTGAATTAGAAATTGGTAGGGATGAGAAGGGTGGGGAGGGAGACAAGCAGACACTGGGTTTTGTGGTAAGCAGTGGGGAGGGGGACTTGGCAGCTCAGCATAGCAGGGCAGGAAGTCTTAATGCTTGGAGCCAGTTGACTAACCTCACTGATGACCTTCCATCATAGGCGCCAGTGCTCTCACACAGGGGAAAAAATAACAGAAGGAAAGAAAGGAACACAGGCTTAGAGAACATGGTGCAAACGAGCAGTGCAGTGCACAGATGAAAGGCACTTCATGCTCCAGTCACCTGCAGATATGGGGGAACACTAGGAAGTGGGACAGCAGATTTCCTTCCTGGGTGCACCTCCCAGATTTGATTTCTGTTAAGAGTTAAGTTTATATTTATGCACCAAAGCAAGTGGGTGGATTTTCTCAAGAACTTGGCATGTTGAGAAAATGTGGCTTTGAGTATCCCAAGGGCTACATGCAAATCATGGGGTAGGTGTGTTGTACAGCCTCAGCCCTGAATCACTCAGCCTGGTGACAGGATCAGAGCACACTGCAGCTCCCTGACTCACATGCCCAGGATTCCTTCCTGTGGAAACCAGAGCGTGGGAGGGGAGAAAACAGAAATGGTGCACGGCCACATCTGGGAAGAGAGGAGACAGTCTTTGACACAAGAGTTGGGAAACACTGAGTATCCCACAGTTCAGCTAAAGCCCCAGGGAGCTACTGGGTGAGAAGTTTCCCTAAGAACTTGAGTTCTGTAACTGTTGTCCTCTTCTGACATCCCAGACGCCAAAAGAACAGAGAGAACAGGGATACCCGACTTCACTGTATCCATGAATGAAACAATCTCTCTGTATACATTTCACATATTCTTTCTGTTGCTGAAACAGAACACTTAAAATATAAGTTGTCTCTGAAATATTTTATGCATCTCTTTTTCCCCCTTAGTCCCATGTAATGAAATGTATACAGAGAGTTTAGCAAATCGTTTCCTTTCATCACAGATACGCAGTCACCTCTAAGTAGGAAAAATTTATCTGCTTAGCAATAAAACATCCATGGTGGAAAAATACATACAAGTATTGACGATGCCTTTGAATGCTCCCAGACAATGTGTGCAAGCACATGCAAGAGAGCCCATGAAGCCTTCCTGGTGGATCCCACTTCCCCCAGCTACCCACCCAACTGTCTGCAGAACAATCCATCTTGTAGCAGTGTCAGCAGAAAGGAACGTGCCTCCACACACACTGCAGAGCCTGAGAAAGAGGGAGAAGAGAGTGGGCATTACAGTAGTTTATGGGTAGGACTTTCATGTTAAGGACAATACCAGCAGTCAGCTGAAAATCATTAAGATTGGTCACTTGAGTGCTTTTGCAATCCATGGGCATGAGTCTTAGGCAGCCATGCTGCAGTGATTCATGCAGGGAGCATGTGAAAATCATACATGCAGAGTGGCTCATACAACAGAGCCAGATGTGTAAGGTGTAAAAGAAACAAAAGTCTAATTAAGGTCACCCTTACATACGTCACAAGTGACAGAGGCACTGATACATTCCATATCCATTTTGCACTTGCACTGTAGCCAGGGTGGCAAAACATGCACCCTCCAAAGACAACCAAGATCTTTTGGACAATGCCCAGGAATTCATACGTTGGGTTTACACCAGCAAAGCTAGGTAAAAACAACGCTGCGTTGCCAAAGCAGTGGGCAAGTATGGAGCCAGCCGGGGCAAGCTGGAGTGAAAGTCATCAACCTGTATAAATTCTGGGGGCAACACTGAATTTTCTCTCCTTGCTGTATTAGACTATATGGAAATGAGAGCCAAGATGGGAGCAGGGAGAAGAGAATGGGGGCGGGGTAGGGGAAATCACGCACCGTAATGTTAAGCCTCAAAAAGGTAGGAATTAAATCGCAGCTAAGAGTTTGATTTCACCTTATATTTAATGGAGACAAAAACCACCCATTGATGGAATGGAGTTTCTCTCATCTTAAATTAGGTAGGATATACATTCAACCCAAATACTGTGCTTAAGACTAAAACAAGGTGAGATGAATCCTGCCCTAGATGTCCTACTCAGATTGCAATTCACCTCCTCTGTGCCAGGTTACACTAACTCTGCTATCCGTGACATCCCTGGCCTCACTCAACAGCTTCCAGCAAAGCCAGGAAGCGACTCCGGGATGATCCCCACCTTCTCAGGCCCTCTGTCTTCTGTTTCTGCTGCCTTTTCTCAAGCTGATCTTCAGTCAGTGCCCTGAGAAAGCCAGTGAGCCTGTAAGCGGTGAAGCCTAACCAGCAGAAATAAAGGCAGGAGTTGGGGGAACACAGGGATGCTAAGTGGTTGGTTATTTCAAACAGCCCATTTCAATTGCACAAGACAGGGACAATTTCTCTTTGAACAGCCTCTTTGACATGTTTCTAAGATAGGTGAATTACTGGGCCCTGACAATCCTCCAAGGGCAGCAGAGCTTTCTTCCCAGCTTCCTTGCTGACAGGCACAAGAGCTTCAGACCCAAACTCCATCTCTCCTCTACCTTCATATGCTCTCTGCACCCCAGTGCACACACAGACCCATGGTGAGCAAAGCTCAGCCATTCTGGGATGGAAAACAAAGGCAGCTGTCAGCAGCCAGGGCTGCCATCAGATCCTGAGTGCCAGGGGGGTGCAATTCACCTCCTCTGTGCCAGGTTACACTAACTGCTATCCGTGACATCCCTGGCCTCACTCAAAAAGCTTCCAGCAAACTGCCCAGACTTGCACTGATACAATTAGTCCGCCTCAGTCCTGGAAAAGAACTCGTGAAAAATTACATTGAAATCCTACCTCTTGCAATGCTCACAACTTCCTTCTTTTCCTCCTTTCTTCATTTTTATTTATGCAATTATTTCTCCCCCTTCCTTTTCCCACCTCTTCCCCCATTAATAGGGGGGAAAACACAAGAAAGAAAACACAAGCAGCCAAAAGCTCATTAACATACTTGACCTTTCTGGAGAAAATTAATTCCAAATTCGCACATACCGGCTGTGTTGCTTGGTTTTGTCAAAACGGTGGCATCATTAGAGAGGAGAAGAGATGGCTCAAGGGGACGGGATGTCTGCCACCTCAATGGAACTTGCACCGAGTTACTGAGTGCTGGCACAAATAAAGCAATGACATGGGCCATTCTGTCAGCTTTTCACATGAAATTAATCTTCGTTTCGTTGGCTGTGTAAATTTTTATCACCATAGAGTAGGGGGTGATGAATATACCAAAGCATCCTGACAGCTATGGCCTGAAAACTCGAGATTGTCTCAGCATCTTAACCGCAGTGGTGCTGGAACAATTCTCTTCCCCTAACATTCTCCCCATGCGTGTGCACACGTGTGTGCCTGAGTGCGGGTGTGCGTGGCTGTCGGTTCATGTGAGCGAGCTGCTGACACTCTTCTTCGATTCAAATGTGCTGTGGCCTGGGAAATGCTTGGGGTTTGGATTTCCTGGCTCGAGGGCAATGGCAAACAAATTACTGCCTCTCTCTCTCACTCTCTGAGTCCCAGTCCAAAAGCCAGTGTGGATCCCAGCATGCTTTGCTGGAGTTGGCAGGATTTCCTAACAGATGAACAAAAAGAGCAGCTTTGCCTTCTCCTGTGGCTCTGCAGCTTGTTGGTGCTGCTGCTAGTACAGTGTGTGTCATGTCACAGCCCAGGTGGAGGCGTGACATTGTTTGCTGCTAGCAAGGATGTGAGAACAACACACCCTTCAGCACTGCCTCATCCCCAGCCCCGGAACAAACACTGCTGAGGCACCAACACACTCAGCCCCCCTCATTGTACACTCACCCCCATACAATAGGGTAAATGCAGACCACCCTCACTGTACACTGAGATGTACTTGCATACACAGGTCCAACTTCGCCGTTCCCCCTCCACCCAAGCTGTCGGTCAGAGGCAACATGCTAGGCAGGAGCTGTGCTGCTGACACTTCTGGCTTTACCCAGAAAGTCAGGATTTGCTTCCTGGATCATAGAATGGCCCAAGTTGAAAAGGACCACAATGATCATCCATTTCAACCCCCTGCTTTATGCAGGGTCACCAGCCACCAGACCAGGTTGCCCAGAGTCACATCTAGCCTGGCCTTGAGTGTCTCCAGGGATGGGGCATCCACAACCTCCTTGGGCAGCCTGTTTCAGCTCATCACCACCTGAGTGAAAAACTTCCTCCTAATATCTAACCTAAACCTCCCCATCATAGTTTAAAACCATTCCCTCATGTAAAGCACATGGAGGTTCCCAGAACAACCCTCATTTTGTCCTAAAATGTGCACACACAGAAGTTCAGGGAAACTTGCAGATGCTGTGCAATGATTGATCCTGACACGGGTACTGAACATCCACATAGACTGACAGAGTGGAAGGGTGTGTATATCACATAAGAAATCCATCTTCACGTGTAGGTAGATGTCTTCATACACATTAAGCGTGCACAAATAAACATGTAGACAGATAGATGCCCACTTTTTTGTTTATTTGAAGATATCCCACAAATAACCATTATCAATGTCTTAAAAGTAAACATAGGTGGAAACACATAACAGAGGTCAACTGCTATTTTTAATTATCAATCTTCTGCCATCGAACAAGTTTTGCGCCTGAGTAAATCTGTAATGGGAAACAGAGCTGAGCCTCTCTGAAACTGAGTCACAGGTAGCTAAAAAGAAGATACATGTAAGTACATATCCATGCACATATGATTTACATCTGCATGCTTTTCTCAGGTCACTGCACGAACCTCTGGTCAATGACCACTGTCACATACTCCTACACTGCTGTCCCTTGCACTGAGAAAAGTAAAACAAACAAACAAAGAAACAAAATAATAAAAGCCTCTTCAGCTTGTCGTTCTTACCTCATCTGTGGCAACCAGATTCCTGTCCTTTCTGTTTCTGTGGAGCAGATGAGAGTCTTAAACCTTTAGCTCTTTCAGCAGCAGTAGAAAGTCCCTGGGGAAGCTCATCTCCCTGACCTGTGGACAAAGGAAAACAGTCATGAAGAGCTGGCAAAGAGGAGTGGCCAGATTTCTAGCCCCTGTCCTGATCCCCATCTGAAAAAGGAAGAGCTACATGAGAAAGAAGCTTCCCAGGAAAACACTACGGCAACACCTGTGCTCTGCTCCATATTTTCTCCCAGCTTGAAGATAAAACAAATATGACAGCCACAAAGACACATCTGTTAATGCCCACCTCGTAAGTGTTCCAATCTTCCCATTGTTAGTGTTGGATGAAACCACCATCAGAAACAGAATAGAATCTGATGTTGGGAAAAATTTTAGCCGAATGTGTAGCCACCAGAATATTCTGTGATCCAGATTTGAGTAATCCCATGGCATTAGCAAAATTTGGTGTTTGGCCATAAAAAAAATGGAAAAAAAAACAAAAAACAACCAACCAACAAGAAACCTAATAAAAGGTCAGTTTCTTTCAGTTTTTTTCTTAAGATGAAACTTCACAGTTTTTTATTTCAGCTTTCCATTCACCTGAGTGTTTCTGCTCAGGACTTCCTTCTATTTATATCTGAGAATTGGGATTCTTCTAACTGGGGTCCAAAAGAAAGCTGTAACAATCAGAAAGATCAATGACATGTAATGGTGATTCCATGACAGGAGATGTCATGACAAAGGAACTAGCACAATGGAAAAGTATTACAAAGGAAAGAGTAAGTGCTCACCAAACGAACATCTAGATTCACTGGGACAGCTCCACAAGGAGAAATATCCAACCAGAGATACTTTTGCAGTAGCAGTCAGCCCATCAATGAGGTCTAGGAGAGGTGCAGCCAGGCTCCACCCCTTCCTGTTGCATAGCTGAATTGCCTTCACTTGTGTTCCCAGGGCCGTCCAGGTCCTTTCCCCAGGTGCTCAATCAGTGCTTCAGGCCAGAACTCAACGGTTACCACACTGAAGCTAAAAAACCCTTTACTTCAGTTCATGCCTTACAGGACAATAGATTTGTAGGAATCTCTACAGAACTGAAAGTTCTTCCACACACTAGGTACTGTAAAGTGACAAAATTCAGATTTTTCATGATGTGGATGAATCACACTGAACAAGCATTCAGTGCATGGCTCTTATCTGTGTTGGATACAGTGACAGTACAGAAGAACTAGCGCTGTGCTTCTGCACAGTAAGTAAAAGCACAGTAAGTAAAAGCACAGTAAGCTGTGTAAAGCTGTTCCTTTGCCAGTGATTGTGGATGTCTAACTTGTACTCCTTCTGAATGGTGAGACTTGGACAAGGGCTTGCGACCAGCATGGATACCGGCTACTACCAAGACAGGGCTGGAAGAGAAGGATCCTGGCTGAACCTCTCCAAACATGGGGAAGTAAAATGTTCAGTGGGTCTTCAAAGCCAGAAAGAAGAGCAACGAAGCTCACAACCATAGAATTATGAGAGATTTGGTAGGTTGTCTTACCTATCCTGTTCTCTGATAGCTCGATCAAGTCCTGGGATCCTAATATGGCCATAAAACTCTTTGAGATCTCTATATTTTAGCACAGGCTGGTAAGAAACAACGCTCACTGTTTGGTTTACTTATTTATTATTTTGTTATCAGTTCAATTACAGCCAAGTGCCCATGGATACCCAGCTGAGAGGTATCTGGCAGCAATGGAAGCTAACCGCATCCTGCGCTGGATTAATAGGAGCACAGCCAGCAGATCAACAGAAAATATTAATCCTCTAATTACCCTAATTAAAAAGCCCTAATTGTTAGACCCCATCTGGTCTGTGTCCAGTTGTGGGCTCAAGGTACAAGGGCTCACAAATCCAGAAGATGAGGAGGAGGCTGGAGCACAGGTCCTCTAGAGAGGCTGAAGGAAGTTTGTCCAACCTGCAGAAGTCTTAGGGGGCACCTAATAGCAGCCTGTCAATACCTACGGTGTTATCAAGTAGATATACACAAGCTGTTTGTTAATATCTGTGGCAGAGGAGCAAAAGAAATAAAAGGTAAAAATAAAGGTCATAAGTTGAAGGAGTGAACAACTTGATTGGACGTAAGGACAAAAAAATTGCATTAATCAAAACTCTGACTGCAGAAGGTTTTAAACATCTGATCGGATAAAGCCCCAAGCAGACCTTTCTAAGCACATTGTTGAGCATGCTTGGACCAGGAGCCTGCACTAACTCTCAAGAGGTCCCGTTACACCTGATTTATCCATCTCTTCCTCCACATTCTGCAACACCTTTGTGAGGTGAATAAATGTACCTGTATCCCTGCATGCATGCTTGCAAGGCAGAGGCTGCGTGTGTACTGATGGCACTAATGCGTACAGCAGCATGTGCTGTTGGTTGGAGTTTGCATGAGTGTAAATATGAGTGCTCAAATAAGAGAATGTCTCCCTCTGTGTATGTGTAAGCACAAAAAAAGGAAGAGTATTTGTGTATGTATGTATAAGTGTGTCAGTGTACTTACACATCAGTGAAATTGCTGCAGGAGAGAATGTGTGCATGTGCATGCATGTAAGCTCAGGAGAGGAAGAGTATGTTTCCAGCTGCATGGAGATTGCAGAAAAGATCTCTGAGGAAAGCTGCGCTAACAGAGGATCCTTCTCCCTCTCGCCAGCCCATTGTGGCTTGTTGAAGTAATGTAGTTTTTGAGGAGGGAAGTCTTATATCTTGAGACAAACCACATACCTCCAGGGTGTGCATCCAGTCTGGGAGAGAGTGGAAGTGAGACAAGAGAACAGTCCAAGTCTCTCGGAGGTGTCATTGTGCGCGCTCTGAATGCAGTGACTTGGCCCCATTGGAAGCGATGGGGTGAGAAGAATGAGCAAGCTTCCTTGAGAGAGCTTCAGAAATAGAAACAGGACAATTCAAACACGCGTCCACTTGAAATCAATCCCCATGTGCATTACCAGCGTGTCAAGGATCTTCTAATACGATTGCAGTTGAAAAAGTTGCTCAAAACCATGCTTAAAGAGAAACATGGGCTGCAGTATTAAAGCACAGTGTCAGAATACATGTGTAAAATAACGTTTGGTATCAAATGCTCTTAGCCTAAATATTCGCAAAAGGAGCAGCTGGTTAACTTTCAATGCTTTAATAAACCTCTTGCCAACCTGGGAAGGAGCAGAGAAGTAGCACTCCCAAATTCCACAGAGATGAATCACTGAGTAACCTGGGGGACCCTGGTCATGCAGAGGTGAAGGAGAATTGAAACAGATTGTGGAGGAGCACAGAGGCATACTGTGGGAGGAGAAAGGAACAGTAATCGTAGTTCATTCAGCAATACACATCCTGCTGTAGTCTGTGACACACAGTAACGTGAGAGGGATAAATCCCATCCAAAAGCTCCAGCTCCAGACACCCTGTTTGTCAGAGGAATTTGTATTTCAGCTCTGATTTGATGGAGGCTGCTTACCAAAGGAGGTTACCAGGCAGCCCTGGGAGCCCTTTGGAAGTTCTGAGTTGTTGCTGTTCATCTGCTGGGTTATGAGCAACGAGCAGTGTATGCAAGCCAGGGAGTTGATATCGAGCTCATTTCATTGGATGGGATGGGAGAAGGGAGACTCCTGAGTAGGTGATCAGAATAAATGATTTACCAGGGCACTAAAAGATCAAGGCACTTATTTCTAAAAGATCTCAGAGCACCTAAAGCCTAAAGTGTTATGGTGCTTTTAGGTCTACCCTCAGGCTGTCAGCCTTGCTCCAGCTTCTTGGAATAAGTAATTTGTCCTGTTCCCCATTAGCCAAGCAGTAGAAAATCTGTTCCAAAAGTTGCTTGCTTACTCCCCCAAGAAAACAGGCATGTGATAAATATCTGCCTCTTAAGAACAAAGAGCCAGGAAGAAGGATAAAATTTCCACATTTTGCAGTGCCAGGAGTAAGAAAAAAAAAAAAAAAAGAAGAAAAAAAAAAAAGGCATTTGAAAATGCTTTTTCAATGTCAACTCAAATTCTCACTCCTGATTTCACTTTAACACAACAGAAGGTTCTACGCCTTGACTCACTCTTTGGTCCTTCTTGATACCCCCTTCAGTTCACAGCTATTTCTCTGATGGTGTGACCATAACACCAAAACCATCTAGTTTCTCCTAACGAACATGAACTGTTGGACCAAAGGGACAGTGAGTGGGGCCATGTGCTACCCTGTTACAATCACTATGGACTGCGAGCATTTTGTGATTGTAAGTCCCAGCAGGTTGGTAACATGTTGCTCCAGAGCAGGTTGTATGGATTGGGAATGAATTTAATACCTCAGCATTTTAAATGACATTTCTAAACGTTAAACTAAATAGCACTGGAGTGAAAATGGCTGCTTCCAAAGGCACTCATAAAACTCCATGTGGCCAGTCACTAGAGGGGGTCAGAAGGCACCTTGTATCAATCAACAGGGGCTGTATAATCATTGTGGACCAGGATTTGATCTACCTTGACTTGTGCAAAGCACTTGACACTGTCCCACATGACATCCTGGCTGCCATGTTGGAGAAAAAATATATTTGAAGGATAAGGAATTGGATGAATGGTCACACTCAGAAAGTTGGGGTCAATTGCTTAATTTCCAGGTGGATACTGGTGACAAGTGGCTTTCCTTAGAGATCGGTGTGGAGACCAGTGTTATTTAACATCTTTGCAAGAGACATGGGCAGTGGGGTCGAGTGCACCCTGAGCAAGTTTGCAGATGACGCCAAGTTGAGTGGGGCAGCTGTCATGCCAAAGGAAAGGGGTGATATCCAGAAAGACCTGGACAAGCTTGAAAGGTGGACCCATGCCAAAATCATGAAATCCAACAAGGCCAAGTGCAAGGGCTTGCACTTGAAGAAGAGATTCACTTTTTCAAAGTCAGGTTAGTGTTGATGTAAAATTGCCATGCAGACATGTCACATGATACAACCAGAACCCAACTAAGTTGTGACTGAAACAAGGGCATATTTTTATGTTAATTCAACTGGGCACCACGACAGTGTTGCTGACAATATCTTCTGTCCATATCCAGGGAACAAGAATAGAAATTCTGCTTTTGGTTACTGAATGCACATCCTTGGACTCTGCTGAAGAAGGCTGACCCCTCTCAAGCTGTTCTCAAACCAGCCATTTTCCCAGATAGTTTTCTCTGTTGACTGCACTTCTGGAATTCAGGCTGTAAAGATGTACTGTGTGCTAGGAAGGAAGAGGATCTATCCACTACCAGACAGCCCTTCGCTTTAGCTCTTCGTTGGCATAATACCCATAATACAAAGCTATGCCATAAAAAGGTCTGATTTAAGTTATGAAAAGCTGTCAGTGATGAGAAAGGTAAGACTTGCTTTTCAAGTCTTTTCTCTTAAACTGTCATTAAAAATGATTCATGGTAAAGACAAAGTTTAAGCAACTACATGGTTAGAACTGAAACCCACCATAAATTCAGGCTTTTCTTTCTGTTCTTACCCTGTCGTACTGTATCGGGTTACCAGAACAGAATAACTGTATGAAGCCTGAGACAGCAAAGTCTGACAACTGAAACTCAACTGCTACTTGTTTAAAAGGTAAGCGATATCTCGAGAAACACATGTGGCTGTGTGGTTTAAACAATGGATCCTTGTAGAAAATAATAAACCCCTAGTTTAAAAAAAAAAAAAAAAATTGTAAAATGACATTTACCATAAGCAACAGACTGTCAGGGCACTGAAACCACGTGCTGCAATACTTTTCAGCACTGCTCAGGGAGAAATGAGAAGAACTGAAGAATTGAAGAATTGGACACTCCTCGAATGCATGAGCTATTGAAAGAGGACGAACAGAGAATGTTTTTCTTCATCGTTTCTTTCTCAGAGAGAAAATGAATTTAAATAGAAAGTGAGGATGAGTAAAGTAGCAGAGGGAGGTAGAGAGATGAAAAGACTGGCTTTCCTTCCTTCCTTCCTTCCTTCTTCCTTCCTTCCTTCCTTCCTTCCTTCCTTCCTTCCTTCCTTCCTTCTTCCTTCCTTCCTTCCTTCTTCCTTCCTTCCTTCCTTCCTTCCTTCCTTCCTTCCTTCCTTCCTCTTCCTTCCTTCCTCCTTCCTTCCTTCCTTCCTTCCTTCCTTCCTTCCTTCTCCTTCCTTCCTTCCTTCCTTCCTTCCTTCCTTCCTTCCTTCCTTCCTTCCTTCCTTCCTTCCATTCCTTCCTTCCTTCCTTCCTTCCTTCCTTCCTTCCTTCCTTCCTTCCTTCCTTCCTTCCTTCCTTCCTTCCTTCCTTCCTTCCTTCCTTCCTTCCTTCCTTCCTTCCTTCTTCCTTCCTTCCTTCCTTCCTTCCTTCCTTCCTTCTCCTTCCTTCCTTCCTCCCTTCCTTCCTTCCTCCCTTCCTTCCTTCCTCCCTCCCTCCTTCCTCCCTCCCTCCCTTCCTTCCTCCCTCCCTTCCTTCCTCCCTCCCTTCCTCCCTCCCTTCCTCCCTCCCTTCCTCCTCCCTTCCTCCCTCCCTTCCTTCCATCCCTTCCTTCCTCCCTTCCTTCCTCCCTTCCTTCCTCCCTTCCTTCCTCCCTCCTTCCTCCCTCCCTTCCTCCCTTCCTTCCTTCCTTCCTTCCTCCCTTCCTTCCTTCCTTCCTTCTCTTCCTTCCTTCCTTCCTTCCTTCCTTCCTTCCTTCCTTCCTTCCTTCCTTCCTTCCTTCCTTCCTTCCTTCCTTCCTTCCTTCCTTCCTTCCTTCCTTCCTTCCTTCCTTCCTTCCTTCCTTCTCTTCCTTCCTTCCTTCCTTCCTTCCTTCCTTCCTTCCTTCCTTCCTTCTTCCTTCCTTCCTTCCTTTCCTTCCTTCCTTCCTTCCTTCCTTCCTTCCTTCCTTCCTTCCTTCCTCCTTCCTTCCTTCCTTCCTTCCTTCCTTCCTTCCTTCCTTCCTCCCCTCCTCCCTTCCTTCCTCCCTCCCTCCCTTCCTTCCTCCCTCCTTCCTTCCTCCCCTCCCTTCCTCCCTCCCTTCTCCCTCCCTTCCTCCCTCCCTTCCTCCCTCCTTCCTCCCTCCCCCTTCCTCCCTCCCTTCCTTCCTCCCTTCCTTCCTCCCTTCCTTCCTCCCTTCCTTCCTCCTTCCTTCCTCCCTCCCTTCCTCCCTTCCTTCCTCCCTCCCTTCCTCCCTTCCTTCCTTCCTTCCTTCCTTCCTTCCTTCCTTCCTTCCTTCCTTCCTTCCTTCCTTCCTTCCTCCTTCCTTCCTTCCTTCCTTCCTTCCTTCCTTCCTTCCTTCCTTCCTTCCTTCCTTCCTTCCTTCCTTCCTTCCTTCCTTCCTTCCTCCTTCTCTTCCTTCCTTCCTTCCTTCCTTCCTTCCTTCCTTCCTTCCTTCCTTCCTTCTTCTTCCTTCCTTCTTCCTTCCTTCCTTCCTTCCTTCCTTCCTTCCTTCCTTCCTTCCTTCCTTCCTTCCTTCCTTCCTTTTTCTCCCAATTCCAGCTCTCTGATTTTCACTTCCTTGCATTGATACCCTTGCCTTTCTCACTGGGTGCACAGGGCTGGCAGTATCACTGCAGGGTTACTGGCCCTGTTTGCTACCAGCCACCATCACTGAGCCACTGTTGCTGTAGATACTGCTACAGTAACATTAGAGTTTCCACAAGATGTTGCAGCAATTTACTCTGGCGATTAAACTGTAGCCACTTATTGCACAGAATAAATAACTGGATAATGGTGAATTATGGGGCTACGACTCCATCGATGGGTTCTGGTGACATCATAAACCACAAGAACCAAGCTCGACTCATCAGAACTCCTGAGATGGAATTATAAGGTCCATCATTCAAATTGTGCTCTTTAAAGACATTTGATATTATATATGGAGCCAAAAAAATAGATAGAGGCAGAGACAGTCCACCAGTCTCTTGGGCCAGCCATATGCTGTCCTGACCACCACGAGCCTGCAGCCAAGACTGGGAACAAACCGACTCTCTGCTGGCCGAGAATTTTCTTTTCTCTTAGATGGGCACATGTTCACATCAGCCTGTTAACTACTGACATTGATTTAAACTAGCCAAGACTCTGGCTGCAAGCCTACTATACTAGGATAGCATTTACCTGCAGATGATGGCTGTAGAGGTTGAACAACATTGATTGTTTTGTATGTTTTGTGCGGCCTATTAGATGTTATTTAAAATACTGATGTATCAGAGAACAGAACAATCTATAAGATTAGTGACAGCAGATGACTTTTCTCACTTGTAAATGTTGTTTGTTTGACTTCAGTGCTTACCAAAAGTTGTCTTTAGCAACTAACAAACATGTAGGGTTTTTCCTCTCTCTCCTCTCCTCTCCTCTCCTCTCCTCTCCTCTCCTCTCCTCTCCTCTCCTCTCCTCTCCTCTCCTCTCCACTCCTCTCTCTCCTCTCCTCTCCTCTCCTCTCCTCTCCTCTCCTCTCCTCTCCTCTCCTCTCCTCTCCTCTCCTCTCCTCTCCTCTCCTCTCCTCTCCTCTCCTCTCCTCTCCTCTCCTCTCCTCTCCTCTCCTCTCCTCTCCTCTCAGAGAGAGAGAGAGACTGATGCATTTGCAGCTATTTGTCTCTCTGTTCATTCACAGCACTAAAGAAATAAAATTGTTCTTGAGGATTGTTTTTCCTATTTGATTGCAAAAAAGTCCCTGATGGGAAATCACAATAGAAATGCCAAATCAGCACTGGCTGGGACAGATGAAATGGTGAGTTCTACATCGCTGTCTCTCCCTCTCATCACCATTTCTCAAACAGAACTTTAGCATTAGAGAACTTAGTCTCGCTACAGTGATTCCTCTTTAAATATATATGTAAGGGTAGTATTTTAAAAATCACTCATCATTGACCTAAAATGTGATACTATTTGAGGTCAACATTATATTTTCCATTGGGGACAGTTTGACCAATGTTGAGTACTTCTAAAATTTCCACCCATACATACATATTGAGAGAGGGGAAGAGCGTAGAATGAGATGTGTATCTTAATGTACCATACTAGACATAGAGACAAAACCACATTTTTAATAGCTTTCTATACTGATTTCAGAACTATTTATCATGTGACTGCAACAGCACACATTTGCAGATTTTAAAAACGAAAGCTAAGCTTCAAAATGTTGGACTCGATCAAAATCTCATTGCAAATTCATAATGCCTCCAATGAATATAATTGCCCCAATGCAAGTTTGATCAGAAACAGGTAGTTTTGTCTCACTGTGTTACTCTCTTCACCTTCTTTTGGATAGGAAGTTCTGTGCATGATCAACTCACTACTGTCCATACATTTTGCAAGTTGGCTAGAATGACCCCTTGAGATGCATTTGCCTCAGTAGATCAAATTTTCTCCTCTTCATCTACCTTCACTTCACCTTTCCCTGTCACGCAAACACACTCATTCAAGTTTTACTTCTCCTGTTTTGCTTTTATCTTCTCTTCTCTACAAGAGATCCCAACTGTTCCCAGTATTGCAGCTTATTTTTCCTCTTAGTATTTCCTGGACGTTGGCAACTGACAGCTGGGGCTTTAAAGGTGTGTTGAAATCCTGACCTATTTTTCAACTCCAGTTTCTTCAGCTGTCTTAAGGGGAAAAAAAGGCAGGGTGTGTGGTTAGAAAAAAAACACCTCTACAGTTCCAAAAGCAGAAGAGCTGCCAGTGAGCCTCACCTAATGCCAATACCCATTCCTGCCATTCTGCACATACATAACCTAGAGCACCTCAACCTGCTCCCCTAAAAGTGCTACTTGTTCTAGAGTGTTTGTAAAGTTGCTGATGAAATGCTATGTATTTCACCAGTTTTAACACAAACATCCTGAAAATTGAAAAGAAAAGCAACCTTCCCTCAGATGGAACTGTTGTTGCTTAGACCACAGGTTAGCAAAGAAACAGGAGGGGTTCTGTGATACCACAATGGGAACTGTGAACAATGAAAGGTAACACCTGAAAAAAATTGACTGTCCTTGAAGAAACCTGCATTACTCAGCTAGTGACCATATCCAACGTAAAAGTGTGCTGGAATTAAAGATTAGTTCACAAGCGATTTCTGCTTAAAAGAATTTTGTCATTAATATCCTTTGGAAAAAGGAATTTATCAACTTCTACCTATCAATGTGCTCCACAGATATTCAGATTATCCATCCATCTATTACAAAGTAAATGCATTGTCAAAATGAGCCAAAGTTTATGAGCCTTCCTTCCTCTGAAGTACTCAAGAATGGTGGAACAGTTCTCCTATGCCACCCTATCCATTAGCCTGAATGTTCCCATCGAAGCAGTTTAACATGATCTGAGGCATAGGTTGCTATTTTCTGTTTTACTCTAAGCTTATTTTTATTGCAAGTCAGTTTCTCTAAAAATCTACACAGTAGGATGACGAATTGCTGTGGTTAATTAGTATTTGCTGATTGTGTGTTTAGCAACCAAACTGGATCTATACCAATATGAAACATGGCATACAGGCCTGCTAGAGAGCAGCCTGGGGAAAGTGGTAGTGGGATTAGGTGAGAGGTGAGGGGCTCAGCTGAGGTGCGTCTACACTAATGCACGCAGCATGGGCAACAAACAAGAAGAGTTGGAAGCCATTGTGCAGCAGGCAAACTATGACCTAGTAGCCATAACGGAAACGTGGTGGGATTGCTCCCACGATTGGAGTGCTGCAAATGGATGGCTATAAACTCTTCAGGAAAGATAGGCAAGGAAGGCGGGGTGGAGGTGTAGCTCTCTATGTTAGGGAATGCTTTTACGCTACTGAGATTATGACTGGGGATGATAACGTTGAATCCCTATGGGTAAAGATCAGAGGAAGGGCTGACAAGACAGGCACCCTGGTGGGCGTCTGTTATAGACCCCCAAATCAAGATGAAGAAACAGACGAGGTATTCTATAAGCAGCTGGCACAAGCTGCACAGTCGCCTGCCCTTGTCCTCATGGGGGACTTTAACTTCCCTGACGTATGCTGGGAGTACAGCACAGCACAGAGGAAGCAGTCTAGGAGGTTTCTGGAATGCGTAGAGGACAACTTCCTGATACAGCTGGTCGGAGAGCCCACGAGAGGAACTGCCCCACTAGACCTGCTGTTCACAAACAGGGAAGGTTTGGTGGGAGATGTGGAGGTTGGAGGCTGTCTTGGACAGAGTGATCATGAAATGATAGACTTCGTGATTCACGGTGGAGCCTGGAGGGGGAATAATAATACTGCTACCTTGGACTTCAGGAGGGCGGACTTTGAATTGTTCAGGGGACTAATAGGGGGAGTCCCCTGGCATTCAGTCCTAGCAAGCAAAGGGGTCCAAGAGAGCTGGTTGCTCTTCAAAAAGGAAGTCTTAAGGGCGCAGGAGCAGGCAGTCCCCCTGAGCTGCAAAATGAGCCGGCGGGGAAGAAGACCGGCGTGGATGAATAGGGAGCTATTCCTGAGGCTCCGGGAGAAAAAGAGAATCTACCGCCTGTGGAAAGAGGGACAGGCCACTCAAAATGAATACAGGGAAGTTGTTAGGATGTGTAGAGGTGAAATCAGAAAGGCAAAAGCCCAGCTTGAATTTAACCTAGCTGCTGGTGTGAAAAGGAATAAGAAACTCTTTTATAAATACATTAACAGTAAGAGGAGGACAAAGGAGAATATCCACTCTTTGCTGGATGAGGCTGGGAATGTGACCACTGAGGATAAGGAAAAGGCGGAGGTTCTGAATGCCTTCTTTACGTCTGTCTTTAAAAGTCAGACCAGTTATCCTCAGGATACCCCTCTCTCTGACCTGGTAATCTCGGCCGGGGAGCACACTAACCCCCCTGCGATTCTGAAAGAAACAGTCAAAGACCTACTGCTCCAACTGGACTGTCACAAGTCGATGGGGCGAGATGAGATCCACCCAAGAGTGCTGAGGGAACTGGCGGAGGTGATAGCCGAGCCGCTTTCCATCATCTGTCAGCGCTCCTTGTTGACTGGTGAGGTCCCAGATGACTGGAGGCTTGCCAATGTGACTCCCATTTATAAGAAAGGTCGTAAGGAGGATCCGGGGAACTACAGGCCTGTCAGCCTGACCTCGGTGCCAGGGAAGGTTATGGAGCAGATCGTCTTGAGGGAGATCATGCGGCATGTGCAGGGTGACCGGGGGATCAGGCCTAGCCAGCATGGGTTCATGAAGGGCAGGTCCTGTTTGACCAACCTGATCTCCTTCTATGATCTAGTGACCCATCTGGTGGATGAAGGAAAGGCTGTTGATGTGGTCTACCTAGACTTCAGCAAAGCCTTTGACACTGTCTCCCACAGCATTCTCCTGCAGAAGCTGGCAGTCAGAGGCTTGGATGGGTACACTCTTGGCTGGGTAAGGAGCTGGCTGGAGGGCCGGGCGCAGAGAGTGGTGGTGAATGGAGTCAAATCCAGCTGGCGACCGGTCGTGAGTGGTGTTCCGCAGGGGTCGGTGCTGGGGCCTGTCCTCTTCAATATCTTTATAGATGACCTTGATGAGGGCATCGAGTGCACCCTCAGTAAATTCGCAGATGACACCAAATTGGCTGGAAGCGTGGATCTGCCTGGGGGTAGCGACGCCCTACAGAGGGATCTGGACAGGCGGGAGAGCTGGGCTGGAGCCAATGGGATGAGTTTCAACAAGGCCAAATGCCGGGTCCTGCACTTCGGCCACAACAACCCCAGGCGACGCTACAGTCTTGGGGCGGTGTGGCTGGAGGACTGCGTAGAGGAAATGGACCTGGGGGTATTGATTGATGCTCGGCTGAACATGAGCCGACAGTGTGCCCAGGTGGCCAAGAAGGCCAATGGCATCCTGGCTTGCATCAGAAACAGTGTTGCAAGCAGGAGCAGAGAGGTGATTGTTCCCCTATATTCAGCACTCGTCAGGCCGCACCTCGAGTACTGTGTCCAGTTTTGGGCCCCTCACTGCAAGAAAGATATTGAGGCCCTGGAACGTGTTCAAAGAAGGGCAACGAAGCTGGTGAGGGGTCTGGAACACAGGCCATATGAGGAGAGGCTGAAGGAGCTGGGAATGTTCAGCCTGGAGAAGAGGAGGCTCAGGGGAGACCTTATTGCTCTCTATAACTTCCTGAAGGGAGGTTGTAGTGAGCTGGGGGTCGGCCTCTTCTCTCGTGTCATTAGTGATAGGACCAGGGGGAATGGTTTCAAGCTAGGGCAGGGGAGATTCAGGCTGGACATGAGGAAGTATTACTTTTCAGAAAGGGTGGTCAGGCACTGGAATGGACTGCCCAGGGAGGTGGTGGAATCACCGACCCTGGGGGTGTTCAAGGAAAGACTGGATGTTGCGTTGAGGGACATGGTTTAGTAAGAGCTATTGGGAATAGGTGAACGGTTGGACTGGGTGATCTTTTAGGTCTTTTCCAACCTTAGTGATTCTATGATTCTATGATTCTATGATACTCTAACTAGAAAACAAAATAATGGAAAGAAAGGGTATGAAGCAATGTATTTCACAAAGACAGCACTCAAAGCTCTTGAGCATCACTGCAATGGGCAATATCTCAGCAGCATCATGGTAATGTTAGTTTTACAAATGGCAGAAGTGCAGATAGGGTGACAATGAGACTGCCAATGGACACTCACACTTTACATAAGGAAGAAGTGGCCATGTGTGCAGCATGAGACCTTTGTCCACGCCATCACAGAGCACAGGCTTTGGGATCATTTTTAAAGAGACCCAAATTGTTCTTAGACAACATGATGCCAACAAGATAAAAAGCAGAATCACAGCCCTGGAGTTTAGGACAGCAGACTCTGGCTTTTTCAAGAATCTACTTTGAAGTACTGCAGGGATACAATTCTGGAGAGAAGAGTCTAGGAAACCTGGATGATTTGCAAGGATCCAGGACCCCTCCTCCAAGTGCAAGAGTGATCCATCTTGATAAGCAGTAAACTGAGCAAAGGTAGCAGGAGGCCTGCACGGAAGAATATACAGAAACATCATTTAAACATGCTGGAAGTAAGCTCGGAAGGTTAATGCCCAGCTAAGCCTGAATGCAGTGAGAGAAGTGAAGGTCAGCAAGAAGAGCTCCTACAGGTGCATCACCATCAAGTGGAAGATTTTGGAAAATGTGGACCCACTGGTAAACAAGCAGGAGATATGGTAAAAAGGACACAGAAAAGGCCAGGGTACTTCCCCTCAGTCTGTACTGGTAAGTTTCAAGTAACCTGGTGCAGCTGAACCTGCTTGGAGCAGAGTGTCAGACTAGACAACGGTCCCTTCTAACATCAGCTGCTCCGTGATTCTTTGAGAGATGAAAAACACCACTTTAAAATCTGAGTGTTCTACTTCTAGCAAGGGAATTAGGACTGAATAAAGGAGATTCTTCCACGGAGAAGGATGCAGGATTTGAAAGATCTGAATCACCTCTTTTCCTTAGTTCCATGTAGACAAGGCACTCAAACTGACTAGCCTATTGTGCGTACATGGTGCACGTGCAGTTGGAAAGGAAGCAGGAGGAACTGCAAAATGTGGCATAGCCTTTAAAACACAGGGTCTATTGTCTTACCTGACCAAATCTGCCTTAATCAGGTGCTGGCTCCGTTTCACTTCTTGAACACGAGCTCCTGGAGCTGCAAGGCACACAAGGAACTTTAAAACCATGCAAGCTCTGGCCTAACAGAAAGGGGGAAAAAACCCAACAGCAAAATACCTGAGTTTGCTCTTTCACGTTAGTTCCTTTGCCCAGGTGACAAGACATTTTCACCTGGCCAGAAAACAGAAGAATAGCAATAGGAAGATCAAATGGAATAGGAGGAAGTGAGAGCAGTGAAAACTGCCAGTTGTTTTGTGTATGCTTTTTTTTCTCCTCCTTTAATTTCAATTTGAAAAGACAGTGAAATGGAAAATGTGCCTCTAGTTATTACCCCTCTGTGCTTCCTAAAAGCCTTTCTCTGAACTTTTAAGTCTCCTCAAGTTTCAGGTCCCCCCTCTCTCTCTCTCTATTTTTCTCTCTTTCTCTCTCCCCCTTTTTTTTATTTAAACTAATCTAAAAAAGCTATAAAAAGCCTCTGACACTATAAATTTCCTTGTAAACCCTGGTTTTATAGGTTTAATTGCCTCATTTTACTGCCTTGCATGCTTTGTTCCTTCAGTATTTTAGAGAGCTGCCCCAGTATTTAGCAGAAGCAGGCATCTCGGAGAAAGAGAGGCCATCTCTGAGCATTGTACTAGAATTTGGACGTACTCAGAGCTTTGGCACGGTTAACACCCTATGGAGACTGAGCCTTGAAATGGCTCCACTCAGACTCATGCATGTGGGAAGTTGACCTAGACAAAAATGAAGAAAAACCTCAGCACTGGGAAATTCAAGTGTCACTTGGCATGGGATAAAATCACGCTCACGAGCCTTGAGGGTATGAGAGAAACCACAAAGGATCTTTCATAGGGGAAGGGGCTATGGTAAGGTTCTTCTTGGTATTTCTATTACATAAATAGCTCATTTTCTGAGTGTTTCCAAAGCATAATGCAAGAATCCCAAAGAATCCCAAGAAAGTAGGAAGGACAATCTTGTGCTAGGTGCTGTACACAAAATTGAGAACTTGGTTTAAAGAGCCCCCTGTATAAACAACTATCCTCTTCAAAGGGAAAGACAGGCATGCATGAAAATCCTACCAAGACTTCCCCTTCATTCTTTGTAGTCAGTAGACTAGATCATAATTTTGATCCTAAAAACTTGATGCCCAAGCAATCGGCAAAACTCATCTTTGTTTCGAGCACATGATTTCCTGATTATGCCACTGTCTGCTGGACTGACTTCCACAGACCTTAACAGGATACTGTGCCTGTCCCGTGTCCCACAATGAGTGGTGCAAAACCAACAGATGCATGGAAAATTCAAGTGGGAAACCAAAAGAAACCTTTGTAACTGGAAGGGTGAAAATGGCTCCGATTTTCCACCATGCTAGCAAGTAGACAGGGCTGGTGCTACTGGGGAGAGGTTCATGTCAATACCACTAAAAGTTGTGGAGGAATTTAGTAGTCGGCCTTAGGGGAACCCAAAGACTTTGACAGCCAGAAATGATTCTAGGAGAGTGTTTTAGAGGGCACTTCAGAAAGCTATGCAATCCACCCTTTAGTGTTTTGCACTCTCAGCTTCCCTGATTGCCTAGCTTGGCATTAGCAGGATCTTGGTTTACTGCCTGATTCTAGTACCCATGAACATGGTAATCTTTTACCATAGCTAGCTCAATAATTTCTGTGAAACCTTACGAGCCTAGGGGGTTCCTACTCTGCAATAGCAAAGCAAAAAAAAAAAAAAAAGAAAAAAACAGAAAAAAAAGCATCTGAAAGACAGGCAGTGGGCAGAATACTACGAATGTTTTATCCTTATCTAAGGATAATAAAAAATAAGAAATAGAAGAAATCCACTTCAGAGTGGAACAGCAATTGCAGGGTACCAGGAAACCCAGTTTTGAATCCCTCCTCCACGTGAATTTAGAGGATAGATTTAGCCTTGGTCTTCTAAAGACAGACGTCTCAAAAAATCCATGCTTGATCTCCAGTTTTTTCTGCATAATAGGACTTCTGAAATATGATCTGATTTTCTTTGTTCTCCTAATAATTTGGGCTGTGGTACAGACTCCTTCCTTTCTTTATCAGTTCTAGTTCAGGCATGGGAAACAAAAAATATACTGGATAGAAGGGAGAAATAAATGTGAAGGCTTTCAAACAGTTTGGTTTTAGCTTAATTGAGGAAATGGTGAAGGGACTCAAATGTGGGTTTTATTGGCAAATGAAGGTTTTTGTTGTTTTTTTCCCTGTGTTTTCTTAAAGAAACATAGCTTTTGAATCATGATGTGTATGCATTTGTCACTACTTCCTGGTTTGCAGTAACTTTAGACAATGTTGAGCATTCTTAACCCAGTATGTCAGAAAGAAGTTTTGAGATTATTAAGTGTCTATAAGTTTCATAAATGCCGGTCAGCCAGTAAAGGAGTAAGATACAAATTTGTTTCCCCATGCGTAATCTAAACCATATAGAAGCTTAAATTTCCTCATGCTGTTCACCACGTTACCATCCTCTAAAACAGTTCTCCCAGACATGGTTATAGGAGAAAGGAACATACACAGTGTGTGAAGAACTGTTACCTTTGGTTTCTTCTGAAAGTGCTTTTTCTGGAAACAGGTAAGAGCAGCAATCAACTCATTTTTTCCAGGCCACTCATGATTTTATAGACCTCTGCTGTATCCCTCCTCAGCTACCTCACAGGCTGAAGATGCCTGGCCTGTTCAGTTGTTCTTCGTAAACACAAAACTTTTCGCTCTCCTCAGGATTTCTTTTGTTAGCTGTCTCCTGTGAAGAATAAAGAAGAAACATTCCTAGTCATAGAAGAACTTAAAAGTACGTGTTCATACATATGCTATTCCCTGTGAACAAGCAGAGCCTGACAAAATAAATTGCTTGCTGGCAGCAGGGCAGGCAAAGGGAACAACGACAGAAATCTCAAAAGGGAAAGGAAGAGGAGGGAGAGGCACTTAGAGGATCCAATCTAGAGGAAAAGTATGTTAAAAACAAATGAACTGAAGAAAGAACTTGTTGTTGGTGAAGTTGATCCTTCATGCTGCCATGCTATCTTGTAAAAGGAGTTTTATTTGCCTTTTTGTGGGAGTCCTGGGAGGAAACTATTAAAGGAACAGGCTTTAGGCAGTTTGTGGGGATGTGTATATAGGCATGTGCGCAAGTGTGTGTGCGTGTGTGCTTGTGCGTGCATGACTGTGTTTTCTCCCTCTCTTTTACAAGGGCCAGTTAGGTCGCAAGGTTAAAGCCAGGGGGGACTTATTTTGTGTTGTAAGAATTTTTACAAAGTGTAAAGGATCAAAGTAATTAGCTAAGGGTGAGAGCCCAAGACTGTCAGAGAAGTATTGCAGCCTCTGCCCAGAGTCGTGATCGCAGCTGGCCAGACTGAAACTCCAGATACTGGGAATACATTAACCAACAGGTCCAAGCAGCGTGGGGTATGTTGCTAGATATGAGACTTGTAAGAAAGAGGAAAGGCAACACTTTGGATGGAGCAACTGGAAAATGTTCCAGAAGTGTGGCTGAATGAAGCACAGAAGCTTTTAGGTGTAAACAATTTAAAGCCAGCTGTCTGCTGCTGCATGGGCTGCCAAACCACGCTGGCACTCCTCAGGGACTGGGCCACTGCTTGCTGCTCCCAGATAGCTGGAACTGCTCTCTGGAAGCAAGTCAGGGCTCCCAGTAAGAGCTCTTCCTCTAAGCTTACATCAGTTTTCTCAAGAAAGAACCTCTGATGACACAGGTCTTCTGTGCCTATGAAAGTAGCTCTGGTTTTCACTGCTACAACGATGGTGGTATATGTGCACACAAGAAATTCAATTGCACAATCTATCTGATGATCTACTGTTCCAGGTTTCTCATTTTTCTATTTTTCTTGTGTGAAGAGAAATATCCAAAATTAGGAAATACATTCTTGACACACATTTTTACGTAGAAGTATAAGGATGAGAAAAGACCTTTGGTCAAAGAGACTGTCCCACCTATACATGACTTCCTCAGTTTCAGGAGTGGCTTCTGTGTGCAAAAGAGCCAAATTACAAGGCGAACAAACATGGACTACACCATGGAGAGTCTGCAAGTCCGTGGAGCTGCCCACATTTTTGACTGATAGTAGTAAATGAGAATAATGGATTATGTCCTGTCTTGGAAACAGAGACCAAGGTCTTCCAGCCAGCCACAGGAGAGCTTGCTGGTCATTATACACTTCCACCAGCCAGGCCACCAGATCTATCTCCTCCAAGCATCATTCAACAAAAAGCTGACAAGCAGCCACATCCCAGCAAGAGGATTCAAGGGGATAGGAAGTGAAACGTCTGATGCATGGACTCAGATGTGAATGATCCAAATTGTTTATTACAAGTTCTCACATCACTTGTATACCTTCACAAGTTCTCTTTTCCTAGCTTTCCCCCCCATCCACCCCTGCAACTTTCCCGTCCACCCTTACATGTCAAGAGAGCATTCTACAAAACACTCTTCAACCATTCACACAGGCGCTTATCCAGTCAGAGCTGTGAGACATTCTTTCTTCTTCTAGAGGTGTCTTTGGTTCTCATGCTGTTTATCTTGATCCACAGCTTCTGCTCTGAACAATTTTTCTTGTATTCCCACAAGGAAGGAATTACGGAGTGGAACTCCAGCTATCTTCTCTGTATCACAGCTAGCAATAAACCATCCACACTTCCCAGAGCACTGGGATGACAGGAGAAGTTGTCTCTACACCCCATCTCCCACTGCTGTTTGAAAGAAATATATTTACTCCTGGAAAAGCTTCCTTTTTAAAGTACTGCATTAATTTCATTAAATGTTCATCATCTACATTTCACCTTTCCTCCCCAAACTGTGTTCATTTTTGAGAGAGAAAAATAAACCTTGATGCCTAACCACAAGTTGGCTCGGATCCGCCTTCTGTCTCCAGCCCCTGTGAGGATGAGTTAGTGCTTTGGAGCTGCTATTGATCTCCAGGCACAAACTGTCTGGCTGCACGGTCCTCGTGTCTCCAATCCCGCACCACTCCTGCCACCTGAGAGCTTCCTTCGTTTGGCATCCCCCTGCTTCTAAGCCTGTTTGAGATGCAAAATGTACAGCTGGCAGGTGTGGCTCCATGATGGCCCGCAGCCATTTATCACACAGTTCTCAATAAGCTAATAGCCCTAATGTGTGAAAATTGATTTCTGGGGTGAATGCAAAAGTCCCAGTGATTTACACTCTATTTCCAATTGATGAGGCTCAATTGATTTCAACGAGTACTAAAATATTTACCATAGTGAAAGGCAAGGGGGAGGGCTGTGTTGTAAGACTGGGAACAGGGTCATCACTCATGGAGAGGCATCCAGCAGTGCCTGCAAACAGCACCGTCAGCCCATGGAAGGGCCCATCAGGAAATGAGGGTTTAGGTGCACCAGGAAAACTACTGGGTCAGCACTAAATTACAAGAAGAGGGAAAGCAGCAGCGAAGAAGAAGGAAAAGCCAATGTGCTGTAAACACAGACTTCCAGCTTCAGGGTGAGCTAAGATTCACAGTGAAAGAGCTATCACTTCAGGAATCCTCTTCCCTTTGCTGCTGTGTGCTGCCAGTGTGAGCTCCAGGAGGCTTTGCCCTTTGACTCATACAGCCTCCACGAGCCTCATGACAACAAGGCTATGCTTGGGCTTCCCAAACACCTAACCACAACCAGAAACTTCTCCAGGCACGGCTTTTCATAAGACAGATCTTAGTGCTGAATGCACAGTTTGATGGTTAGGGTGTCAGAGGGTAGCCCCAAGTAGGACACCTCCTCCCACTGCCTAATGCCTCAAGTGTCAGTGTCCCCAAACCAACTGCCCCAGCAAAACAGATCAGTGTGCTCAGGAGAAAGTGGGGAAGGGAATGGAGAGAAACAAAAGCTGGAGCACTCCTGCAGCCTGCAAGATCACTTGCTTCTCATTTTCTAAGCCCCACAGACTTACTACTCTTTTCTCCTGTCTCTTCTTCTTCCTGAATCTGAACCACCAAACCTAGCTCTTGACTCCCCCTGGTCTTTTCCAAGTCTTCCCCTATTTATCAATCTGCCCTTCTCCTTCCCTTGTCTCTACAGGGTAAAGTTCTCATTTACCAGATCAAAGGTTAACACTTGTCAGAACAAAAGCTGTGATAAGCATCTCAGCAACTCATCATTTCCAAGTTTGGAGCTGCCCTCACATCTTTTTGTTTGTCACTCAGAAGAGATTCAGGGCTAGAGGTTTGTGAGCATTACACAGAAAAGGATGACAAACCATCTCTTCGCAGTGGGGTCAGACCTAGACCTAGGAGTGAAGCTGTTAACAGTTACCAGGTAGGAGGGGGCAACGGGACTCTTCCACTGCACACTGCCCCTGTGGACCTACCATGGGAATGGAAGTACTGCCCCCTCCCAGCCTTCAGAATCCTGTCTGCACTGGGATTGCACCTGCAAATATAACACTTGGGTCCGTACTTCCAGGTCAGTGTCACCACAAAAAGCCAATATACCACAGCTCTTGGGTTTATTGCAGAATGATCTATTCTGAGATCACCTCTTAGTATATGGTTGTGTGTATTTCCAAAAGTCTGTCTTTTCTGAATTTTGAAGACGCTGCCATAAGCAGAACTCTTCTAATCACTTGTCATCCAACTACTCATACTCCTATTCACCCATGATGACAAAACACTCTGGAGACCATGAAATATCAATAAATAAAGAGAATAAATTCTGCTAAAAAATATGTCCTCTTTCTATCAACCTCCCAATGCAGCAATGTCAGAAGATCAGGAGCATGACACGCACTGAACTTAATGTACAAAGTGCCATGACATAATGCCTCCAGACCTCCTGCATTAGCCTATTTGGAGATGTAGCACCAGGATCTCAGCTGAAGAAACTCAAGACAACTTGGCAGAATCACCCAAATGAGAATCTGCTTTAAAAATACTTAAATCTTTAAAAGGATCAACCACAATTTTGAGCCCTTAGATAATTCAACAGCTAAAGCAAAGTAAGAAGCCAATGGAGCTTTATCAGTCTGTAGCAAGAAACTCACTGAACCTTTACATTTATGATTAAAAATTCTTTGCAAACTCCGAGTCTTTCAACCATGAAGGAAATTACTGACCACTACCTACATTATTCACCTGTGCTATTCTGTTCTTCTTGGAAAGCACAAATGAAAACACCAGCCTTGTTTTTTTGGCAGCTTTTTTTTCTGGTCTGAAAGTGCTCTTCAGTCTGAAAGAGCTCAGTTCTGAACATTCAGAACACCTCACTGCCAAGGGAGTCTTTGAACTAATATCAAAACCTTGCCCTTTACTTCTCAGCATGCTGAATGGAAGCACAATTTTTCTCTGGATACTGATGTTGCCATCAAGTGAATATTGGTTAGCTACAGCAGTGATGAGTTCTGTACAACCGCTAATCTTCTCTGTCACCTTCTAATTTTCCAGTTCCCTATTTGAAATAACTCTTTATTTTTTCTCTCAGTATATACAATTCAGATGATCTCCCTCTTGCAAATTCAGGAGATAAGGATGTGCCAAAAAAAGAAGAAAATAAAAACAACAACAACAACAACAACAACAACAACAACAACAACAACAAAACATCACCACCCACATGTCTGATGGGCAAAACCAAAACAGTTGCAAGGTTTTCTATTTCTCTGCCAGGCCTACTCTGTGACATCTAAAGACCTCATCAGTTTCTGCTTTCTCCCACCTTTCTGACTTGCTGCAGACCTGCTGCACTTGGATAAACTTGGTGCAATAAGCTCTCACCAGCATAAAGCAGCACTAATTGTTATTCACCTTCACAAAAAGATGACGTAGTATTTCATCAGCAAATGTCCCCAAACACAATTTAGCTCTCTAGGTGAAAAATGATACTCAAGTGCAAAGTGTTTTTTAAAAATACTGGAAACACATTTTATAAATAATAAAAGAGGCGAAACTTCCATTTTAGCCTATGTCTGTTCCTCTGGCCATCCCTGCTCCCCTTTCTCCTGCTCACTCTGCATAACTGTATCGAAAATCAGAATCCAGCCTCAGCAAATCCTATTGACTGTCTCCTGTCACTCACCTGATTAAAGGTTCCACTTACATCCAAATGGTTAGAGCCATGACTGAGCCATTCATAAAACTCCTATTGAAGGATTAGCTTTCACAAACTTTGCCTTAATGATTATGCATTCTATTGATCAGCGGGGGAAACTATAAAAATTGACACCAGAATAAACTTTGAAGGACTGCTCTCGCTCAGCAGAACTAGGATCAATTTGAATCGACCGGGATGATAGGGAAGGGGGGAAAAACAACTGCTCTCCATTAGCTGGGTGTAATTCTGATTAGCTAAATGTTTAGGGGTTTGTTTTTCTTTTTTTTTTTTTTTCTTTTTTTTTTTTTTTTCTATCTGTCCCTATTTGACTGCTGAAACCCAACAGCATTTTAGTGCAATGCAAATTATCAGACCCTGAGGTTAACTCTCTAAAATGCTCTGGTATATGCTCATTCCACCTTTGCTCCACAGATAAGCCCTCATTCATGACTACTTTGATGCTGAGATTTTCTTATCCCACTTTAACGGCATCCAACACACCCCACAGATTATTTTGTTCACAGAGGGAATAGGTATTAGCCATTGATAACAAAAAAGAAACAGAATGTTCATACGACATTTGTTCCTAAAGTCAATCAGGAATTCTTTGTTTTTTTTTTTTTACCCCTGGAATTCATTTCCAAACCCTTTTTAGCAAGCATAAGTATGCTATCAGGTTTCCAGTTTTGGCTAGCCTGTCCTAAAGAGGAGACGACTGGAGGGAGATGCACCCAGAAGTTCAGTGGCTTTCCTAAATATTTCATAACTTGGCCAGTATTTCCATGTTAGTTGCTGTCCTTTTTCAAGAAGGATGGATAAGATCCAGTCCAAGGAAGCAGATATTTTGAATTACAGAATGAACCCTGTCTAGAGCCTAGCCTTCATGGACACTGGAGTCCAGCTCGAGTCTGTATTATGCTAAGAGATTTTCCCAGACTCAATTTCTAGGTAGTCATTGAAATTCTTTTTGGTGTTCTCCTATTTACAGTGAATTTATTCACAGGATTAGTGACCTGTTTCTCTTGTTTTGATACTCACACCTACCATTTTACATGGCAACCCAGACAGTTGAGCTAGTCTGTGGGGTCAAGTAATCAAAAATGAGAGCTGAAAATGAGCTGATAGACACGGACAATTTGAAGCACTATGGCACTTCCAAAAAAACCAGGGTGGTTAAGACAGAATTTTCACTGAAGACATTTCTAGTGTTATACAAGATAGGTAACTGTGACTGAGGAGGATTTGTCTCAGCTAGCTGCAGCAGCTAAAAAGCAAGACCTGGCCAAGGTAGTCACCCAGGCTCTTTACTGAATTAATGGCACAGGCACCTCTAGGAGGTAGTACAACCCTTCTGTTCTAGATGGCTTTTTCTGGGACAAAATTTCTTCCCTTCTAAGCAGCATGTGCCAGACACAATATCTGAGTAGCAGGCATGGTTTAGAAAGAAGAAAAAGTATGGTCAAAGAAAGCAGCCAACGTCCATGTGATGAATACACACAACATTTTAAAATAATTCTCGGATGTTTTCAAAGATAAAGGTTCAGTGAAAGAACAAAAAGATGCATTCAAAAACTCAGATGCCCCAAAGACAATCAGAAGTAAAGGTGGTGTCATGAAAAGGGGGACTGATGCAACTTAAAGTAAAACAGTGGTTGGACTATGTTGACCAGAACCTACAGCCATGCATATCCACATTAGCAGGTAAGCACTCAAAGATCGTGGTAATTAACTATTACAACAGACAGCTAGGAAATGTTGTACATCATCTACTTCTGAAAATGTGGAAACTTCTCTGGAAGATGTGTCTACTACTTGTAACTTAAGGGATTCAAATGTACTGGAATCTTGGCAGAAGAATTCAGACTGGATGATGCAACACCTTGATCTTTAATTTTATGAATCTAGGAAAAGAGGCTTATTTTCATGATTGGAAATAATAAAAGCCACGTAAGTAAACATATCTTCTGACATATACAATTTAAGTGAAGGCATAAAATAAAAACTTCACATAACACTTAAAAGAAATGCGAGCAATAACCATCATAAATAAAAATATTCACAGTCTCAACTGTATGCAAGCTGCAAGTGAAGATCAAGTCAATGTCCTAAAGACAGTCTTTGAATGTTACTTAAATAAGTGGTGTCTAGAATTCATTTTGCTTCCAAGCTTTTCTAATAGTTTCCAAAAACTCTCAAATGATGACTTTAGAGTAGATGATACTCTCATTTAGATCAGAAGATTGAAAAAATATGTGGGAAATCATTAGTTTTGCAGCAGACCAAAGAAACATATCTATGGTTGAACATGAAAAAAAAGAAAAAGATGTAATAATAATAATGATAGTACTAACAGGAGTGTTCCAGAAAGGATGCAAGCTGAGTAAAGATAACTTAATTGCTGATCTAAGGACAGCAAAAACAATAGCTAACGTGTTTCACCACACAAAGCAAAGCAGGTAGAAAGAGATATATGAGGACGATAAACTGATTTGGCAAAATTCACTCAAAATCTATACATGGTCAGTAACTCCTTGTGGAAATTATTGGAATATGAGGTTGGTAACATTCAGCAAAAAGACATTAATAGACATCTAAGTGGTTAAAATAATTTATTAACAACATAGTTTTAAAATATTACGACATGACTAAGCTGATTGCACTGGGAGCACTGTTCCATGCAGACATAAAGTGTCAGACTTTTAAAGTCATTCCCAAAAGTTAATCTCATTTGAGGTTAATACAATCCTGAGGGTAGCATGGAAGGGTATTAACCCCACACATGGCTTCCACTGGGTCAGGGCATTTCTTTGGCCTATTTGTTGGTAAAACCAAGAAAGGAGTGCTCTAGACATGAGTTTCATGGTTACACTTCTGGGAACCTCAGACACTGACCCCCCAAAACATATTTTCTTTTACGAATTGTTCGCTGGCTGTTTCCTGCTCACCACATCACAAAGCACTGAAAAGGATCCATCCAATAAAGAGCTGAGATGGTGAAAATAGAACTAAAAGGGAAGCTCACCTCTCTAGACTCTGATCAACACCTCTGGTTGACCTTCTTGGTCAACCATTTTGACCAAGAATGAATGCTGTTGAGAAACAATCACAAGGAGGGGTTACTTTTGAGCTTCTGGGACATCACCAGACAGTTGTGTGAGTATTTATCGTTTTAAAGAGCAACACAGCAAAGAGTACATTCCCCTTTGCAGTTGCCAGTGATAATGGATGCTGTGTGAGCTAAAAACCCAGAAGTTAAAAGCTGCATTTATTATCACTCTATCTCACACCAGCAAATTTATGATCCCTTCCAGACCTAAAACATCAAAGCAGAGCAGGAGTCAGAGCCTTTTTAGACTGTTATTTTTTTTTTCTTCTTCTTCTTTTCACATAGATTGCTTTATTTATTTTTTAAAAAGAGGTGGGCATTAAAACCAAAATCTGACCTTTGATCCCCTGAGGCAACTCATTACTTACAAGGGCAAATAGGGAGCTGAAAGTTTTTCCTGCATGAAACCGTAAATAATTCTTACATACATCCACAAATCACTCTAGGTTGGTAAAGTAAATAGTAATTGGTGGGTTTCCCCCCAGAGGCAGGTCTGAAAGAGGTTGTAGATTAGAGTTAGGGATTTTTTGTAAAAAAAAAAACTTTTAAAACCGCGTTCCCCCCAGCTCAATGTTCCAGATGCTCAGATAATATGAGAAGTTTTGGAGGTTTGTGTATGGTAGAAATGCGAGGAGGGGAAAGTTTGGCTGTTTTTCTTATGTTTAGCAATTTCTCATGTTGGAATTTAAGAGATTCACAACTTTAGGGCAAAGGGGAGTATTAAAAAAATTAAATGCCACATGTGTGCTGCAGCCTTTTCCCTGTACAACTCAGGTTTCAAGAAGGGACATTCTTCACATCTCCTGCTGAAGAATTGGCCCCCCTCATGAGTTTGCAGGAGCAGAAGATTAGTGCCTCCTACCCTTCTTTTTTAACGTGAATGACCCACCATAGTTAAACACAGTGCATGTGGAGCACACATTATCAACTTTCAGTGTTAGATAAACTCTACCTGCACCATCTAAAGTCTACCAAAGGTCAAACCCCCTTTCAACTGTTTAAATCATTATCTAAATGCATTTATTCAATAGCAGTCATTCACAGAAAATAGAATAGAATATCTGTACGTGTTACTGGAAGAACCCAGTTGGTATAGCAGACCAGCTAATAGAGTGAGAAGGTACACTAATATCATCAACTTCAGTTGACATCTTCCCATGCTGCACCAATCAGACCTGCCTATCAAAAAAATAGGATTACTCAGTGGTGCACTGTTACAGTGCAGTGATTTTCTCTGCAGGAAGATTATTTAAGAGCTTGCTGATAGCATGCCAAAGAAAAGCCATCAAACAGAGCAGCTCTGTGCAAAACATTGTGGTCACAGAAAAAAAAATGCATAGCTGTTACACTTTGACGAGAAAAGTTATAATCATGAGAATAGCAAGAAAACAGAGCAGGAAAGGGGATGTTTTTAAGTGTGACTGACACGTTTCTATCTGTATGGACTGACTACAGGCAGACACAATCATTTGCAAGGAGAAAACATGTCCCAAGTGTGATTCCATTTCCAAGAAGAAAACAGGGGCTATAAATCCACATTTAATAATTGAAACAAATGGTCTGACTTTCAGCCAGGCTGAGCATAGTGCACCAAAGAAATCTAAGGTATTGATTAAGACATAGGATTTTTCTACCTGGCCTCTGACGTCTTCAAAAACTTCAACGTCCAAAGCTAAAGCCATGTGGAGTTTCATCTTAGACAAGATTAGGTTTGAAATTTCTTAGGTTTCCTTTCCAGCCTCCTTCAGCCCTGAGACCTATGGCCTGCAGCATGTGCCAAAAGAACTGTTAGGGGCTCTGCTGATATCCCTGAGACATTACAGGAAAACTTGCAACAGTTGCTCTAATCTTCCTTCACAGTCTCTTTCATTACATACTCGATGTTAGATACAGCTGGTACATAAAACTGTAATAATTTGAACGACTGAAAATGGGAGTGGCAGAACCACTTGGTATTTCTACCTCTCTGACCTACAGTTTTCCCCAGAAAGGATTTACACCCTGGGGCAGGAATGGCAAAGCCATACATGGAGCTGGTCCTGAGCTGCTGCAGTTTGTATACGGAATTACAAAGGTAAAACAAAGTAAGTGTGCGTGTACTTTAAATAAATAGAGTTGAAACATATCATCCATTCAGAGTGTGTTTCACAAGGAGTTCAGTCATCCTTTCTGAAATAATGGGAACTCAGGCTTTTATTTTTTAAGTATATAACAAGAAAGTGATTTATTTTCGCTCTCCCAGCAAATCAGGAAATTGTTGCTATTCCTAGGCACAGAACAGAGGCAAAGGAAGATTAAACACTCAAATATCACACTAGAAGCCTTTGGCAGAGTAGGAAACCAAACTCACCCCTTCTTTCTGAAATGTACCTCAGCTTCTGAAACACTGCATCCCTGCATCACTGCAGCCCTCACGTGATCACAGACACACACTTTCCGCAGGGCTCAGGAGCACGAGGCAGCAGTCAGTAAAAGATTCCCGCCAGCCTGGGCTTAGGTCCTGTTTGATCTCATAGGAATAGGTTTCTGGTTTCAGAAAGCACTGAGCTGAAGTGTGCTTCCATCAGTCTTTTCAATGAAACAGAGAGATTTTTCTCCAGCAAGTAGAGCTATAAATCAGGACATCTCCTGAGGTCCTTTCTTTTGTTTTCCTTCTTTTTTTTTCCCCTAGTTAGTGTGCCCTCCCTCCACTTTCCATCCCTCCAGACTTACTTCATAAACATTAGCTTTCAAGCATCTCTTCCCCCAGAGGACATATCATAAACATCATGTTAAATATTTAGAACAGGAAACCACCTCACTTTTCTAGCTACATAAAAGCTATCTTGGGAGGGTGCACTTTCTGTTCTTATGTCTTTTATTTATTTATTTCCTCGTGCAGATCATTTCAATACCCAGGGAGCTTACATTGGCCAGGGACATTTGACAACAGTGCTAAGAAGCTGAATCTGGCTTAAGGGGTATGCACCTGGATGCCTCAGGGATAGCCAGCCCCCCAAAGCACTATGATCCTCACAGTGCCTTTGCGGACCTCAAATAAGATACAACCATATACATAATTGTTATTATTTAGGTTGAAAGAGATCTTCGACATCATCAAGTCCAACTGTCAGCCTAACACTGCCAAGTCCCTCACTAAGCCATGTCTCTTGGTTTCATATCCACACATTTCCTCAGTATCTCCAGGATGGGGACTTCACCACCTCCCTGGGCAAACCAATCCAGTGCTTGACCACTCTCTCCATGGAAAAATTTCACAATCTAAATACACAATCTAAATCTTCCCTGGTTCAGTCTGAGGCTGTTTCCTCATTGCCTATCACTTGTCACCTAAGGAAAGACACCAACATCAACACTGTGTAACTACAGGGTTTGGAAGAGGGACTCGACAAGGACTCCTAGTGGCACACACATTGATGACGAACATCCAGCTTGCCCATTCAGCATTTATGGGGCCACTCTCTCTTCCTACTCCTTCTCCTGCAGGCGCATGCACAAGTAGGACAAGTGTCCCACCCGAGTATGTGGCTGGGGTCACAGGGCCAGGCTGGGAACCAGCTGTGGGCTGCTGACTTCTCCACCACCTGCCCCTTCCTCTGCCTGGCACAAGGGAAGGCAGTGAAAGAGTCAGGCAAACCACAAGGCCCTGCTGCAGTTATGTTTTGAAGATTTAAAAGGTGGAAAGGGGTTGATGTTGGCATTTCAGATGTGGACAAATCTCACCCATTGTACTTAGGTGAATCAAATTCTCAGTGATGTAAACTGAAAATTCTTGCCAAGTATGCACACAAGAGAAAGAAAAACAAAGACTATAAAGATTTATAGATTGCTTTAAAACACATTCACCCTAAACTATGAGCTGCTCTTAAAAGCACTACCAATCTGGCTTAAAAGTGAAGGATTCTGCTGGAATGAATGCTTTAGTGAAGACCAACAGAATTTAAGAGCTAAATTCAGGTTATTAGTTCAGTAACTCAAAACAACAACACTAAAAATTTAATATCTTTGAATTACATGTTTAAACTAAGAAGGACTTCTTAGGCCCTAGAGACATACAGCACCACAGCGGTTCACTTCTTTATGCTCACACCTAACACATCTCATAGAACTGCATCAGCTGGTTGCTGTCAGGTCTGCAGTTGTGGCTGCTTTGAAATATATCCCTTCAAAAAGCAAATCCAGCCATCAGGGTAAACCTTCAGTCATTCACAGGTCTAGATGCACAGTTCAACCAGGGTATGCAAACTCCAAGCTGGCAAAACCAAACTAAAAATCTCTTTAACAAGAACAAATTCCCTTGCCACAATACCAGTGTTTCCTGCTTTTAGTTGGGATACAAATGAGGAGAAATAGCAGTCTCTATGGCACTAAAAGCATGGTCACTTCCACTATGTCAGAAGTGGGATCATGAATAGAAGTGTGTGAAAATAAAATGACCAAACATCAAAAAATAACAACAGATCATATTTTGTGATCATTTTGTTTCAGGCAGGAAGGCTAAGGCTGGTTCTAATTTGATTCTAAATGTTGGCCAGGCCCTACCTTATATATTATCTTTGGAATGTGAGTCATTTTGTTGGCTTAGTTATTTCTTCTTCTGTAACATGGCACTCCTGACTACAGTGGTATGTGGGAGCTATTTTTATTGGGTAGTAGTGAAAGGAAGTGATGGATAGAGCTGGTTGGGAACATTTCAACAAAACATTTTTTCATTTAAATTTCCTAGTTGGTCAAATGAGAAGTTGTTCACACTGAAATGGTTGGTTCCAGTTTTTTTTTTTTATTATTTTTTATTTGAAAACTAGCAAATTCTAATGTTTCTAAACCAAAAAAGTTTCAACAGCTTCAGCCAAAGTAATTTTGTTTTGAAATTAGAAGAGAAAAATTAAGTAAAAATTGGAAAAAAAAAAAAAACAACAAAAAACAGCTATTTGAGAAAGACCAGGCAGGCCTGATGAAGGAGCCTTTGCAAAGTAAGCAAAGCCAAACACGTCCTCTGCATAAGTATGAACTTGACTTTTTTCCCTTCCGATCTTAAGTTCTTGAATGTTTTCAAGGCTTTGGATTTTCATCTTACTCTGAACAGTTGCTTCTTTTTTTCATGGCCTCTTCAAGAATTTCAGGAACATCAAAACCCTCCACTGGTTTATTTGGCAGAACAAGAACACTGCATGAGCATGGGTTTTGGAAGGCAGGATCCTTGAAATACTTCCTGGTCAGGGTCATCTTGGTTCTGCAGCACACGGTCTCTATGTGATGTGATGTGGTCAAATGCAGATGGTAAACCACATGTTGGAAACCTACCAGTCCCAGGTGCCCACAAAAGCCAAAAATTAAAAGGGTGTATCCTCAATGGATGACCAGCCACTCCTGAGACCTTGCCTTTCCCTGTGGGCTTTTCCTAACAGCTTTCAAAAGCACGGACAGCTATATCTTAAGCAAAGCTGGCCAGTGATCTAGGAAACTCTTCAATTATAGATGAGCACCAATAAACAGCCAGTGATTTGCTGGAAATTATGAAGTATAAATAATTGAAAAGCAGGGAGTTGGCCCAGAGGTACCCTTCTCTCTTGCTGATTCGTCTTAATGCATTTCCTTGATGCAACTCCCTGCTGTGTACCTAGCACTGAAGGGAGCTGCAGCATAATGGCCCTTGAAGAATATGCCTGACCTGCTGGTGCACAGAGTTATAAATACATGAGCATCTCCCAGCTGAAAGATGTAGCTATGGAAAGGGGGTTAACTCGTGAACCCTCCTTCTTACCCTGCTTCCAGTAAGGAAAGCAGAAATTTTATTTGAGTACATAGGGGCTCTCCAGTCCCAATGGAGAACAGTGTCTGTGAGAAGTTTGTGTGAAAGAACTGAAGTATTTATTAGCTGCTGTTTTCTCATGGTGTCATTAAACAGGAGACTCGATTAGTAGAGTGCAGGAAGCTGCCCTCAGCTATTTAATGGGCTAACACTCGGAGTCCTTATTGAGGAGTTAACTTCAGAGATCCTGAGCTTCCACCCCTGACAACTATGGTCTGCAGTGGCTTTTCAAACAGCCACATCCCAAAATGGGGAAAGAAAGCCTTTCTTGGGGGCTGCAACATTAGGGCAAGGCATGAAACAAACCCAAAAAGCTGAGTCTGCAGCTCGGTTCTCCAGAGGTGTTTTTTTTGTGGACAAACAGGATTTCAGCTAGAGCTTCTTCTTTACTACAAAAAAAAATCCATGTGGATGTACAGAAAGGACCATCAAGAATATTCATGAAGAATCAAGAGCACCTCTCCAAGTATGGATGAACCTAAGGGAATTTTTACTGTTAATGCCCATCACTTAACAGCTGTCTTGCATCTTCATGCTTATGTAGCTTCAGTGTTTAACAGGACTGTGGATGCCATCACAATCTGTATCAAATCTTTCATTCTATAAGCACGGAGGTTTCACTTACAACCAGTAGCAATGGTTCCCATTCAGTAACAACATACTGGATCATAATCGTATCTGCTTTCAGGAGAGTTTAAATGTGCCACATCTTCAATGAAAATCTTTTGGCTCTTGCACTGATAAAGTAAACACCATACTTATCTCAGGTGTATGAGCTGGGAACAGGGAAAGAAGAGCTGAAAGACAGAAGCAGCTCCATAAGGAGAAGTTACTAATAAGATCTTCAAACAGCTGCTAGGAAACAAAAAACTAAAGTGCAGGATGGGTCAGATCTATCTAAGTTGTCTAAAACCAAGGGGTCTGTCTTCATTGCTCATTCCCTTTATTGTTATTTCTAGCCTTTGCAATTGCGGCCATTTGCCTCATTGCAAAACAAGCCTCCAAGACTAGTCACATGAACTGCCCTCTGGAGGTGTGTGATTGTCACCACTGATTCACATGAAGTGACACCACAGTGCTCAGACTTTCACTTCCAAAGTTCAGACTTGTAAAGGAAGGTGACACAAACGGACTGTCTAAATACTCCAAAGACACGTTTTCAGTTCTGTCACAACAGGCAGGTCACTGTGAATAATGTGCTTCAGCCTTTGATGGCCAAAAAACTCACATCTACTGAAATAAAAGACGAAAACCAGGAAGATTAAAAAAAATAAAAATAAAAATAAAAAACCCCCACATAATATTTTCAGGAAGTGAGTGGGGAGAGAAGGGTTGGGATTGCTATTGCTTTGTTCATGGGTCTGCCTGGAACCAGCTCTTTTTTCACCAAGAAATGCTCAGAAGTGTGAGGCTTTCTGGGGATTCCTTCAGGACAAAAGAAATAGGCTGGCCCATAGGGAGGCTGGGTTTCAGGGGAAAATGTTTTACCTGTTCTTCTGAAGGGCTATTCCACTCATTCATGGCATAACGTTCTCTTTCATATGAAGATTCATATTGATAATTTTTAAACAGCTGTGTATGGTGAGCTATAAACGGGTTAGGATCACCTGGTCGTCTTCCAGGTGGAAGAAAGAACATGCATGTGTTCCGAACAACCCCCTCCTGCTCCTGTGCAGCATTAGCGAGCAGTATGCAGGAAAGCTGACTGCAAGAAAACAAACACGAAAAGGAATGGGGCGGGCCACAATAAACACAAAATCCTCCTGGTCTAATGAGGTGCTGCAGAAAGGAACTTGGAGCTGGCAGTGTCTCCAAGGCCAGCATCAGGGCAGGATGGGCTGATGAAGTCT